>NW_026067977.1:8655693-8695214 GCF_014885135.2 Alexandromys fortis
CTGATCTATTGGGAGCTCACCAAGGCCAGCGGGACTGGGACTAAATAAGCATGAGATGAAACCAGACTTTCTGAAAGTGTCGGACAATGAAGGCTGATGAGAAGCCAAGGACAATGGCACTAGGTTTCGATCCTAATACATGAACTGGCTGTGTGGGAGCCTAGCCTGTTTGGATGCTCACCCTCCCGGACCTGGATAGAAGTGGGAGGACCTTGGACTTCCCGCAGGGCAGGGAATCTGGACTGCTCATCATTCTCGAGAAGGAGGGCAAACCCAGGTTCTTTCAGAAGACTTGGGTAATTTCAGAAGACACTATTGACTCATTTCCTAAGACATTGTTTTCTTCTACCTAATTATATTAATATGATGTTTTCTGTGCAATTAAATTAAGTACTATAATTTGTGTTAGAACACACAGGTGGTAGTAACTTTATTTTGCATTTTAAATTATATCAGAAATCTAATTATATTTCTGTGATCAGTCATTAGAAGGGGGAAACTATTACATGCTTTAATTTGTCATCTCAATTGCTTTTCATGTTGTATAAGAAAGTATATCTTTGAACATAGTTTTGCCTACCTTCTACCTCCCAACTACCCCTCCCATTATAACTGTTCTTTCAAATAACTATCACCAGCAAAACATATTTCATTCAGGATTTAGCCTCCAAATACTTTACATCCAATAGATTTCCCTTAATGTTTGTTGAACTAGTCATCAATACTTTCCTTGAAAGATTCAATCTTTCCAACTAGTAAATATCCGAATATTTTCCCTTGAGTGACTAATATTCTAAGACAAAATGTATACATGAAAGTGTTTTTATTCTAAAGTTCAATTATTTATTGAAGACCATGACTTCAGTCATCCATCTGGAACCACCTTCCTTCAAAAATTTGTTAAAATATCAAAGACAAAGAGCAACAGCCCTAGTACTTGCACATGTTTTCCAGGACTTTGCAGAAGTTAAAAGAAATTTATTTGATCACATATAAGCAAATATACAAAAAATCTATTTTATTTCAGATATGAAGGGGGTAGGTTTCCATGCTAAAACAGGAAGAGCTTATGATGTTACCCGGCATTCCATTGACATAAGCAAGTTAAGGACAAAGGTCTCTCCAGAAGGACTTCTGTGCATACTGAGAATATCATGTGCTCTAAGAAGTCAGATGGCTAAAAGAATAAGTGAAGGAAAAGCATTAGGAAAAAAAAAAAAAAAAAAAGAACTCTAAATCATTGCTCTAGTTCACCTGTAGCAATGGCATGCTCTTTTCCAAACAAGTACCTTTGAGAGAATGTGTAGAAAGGAGCCAGATGGCAGGAACCATTCATGCCCTGTGAGTTGAGTATACAATCAGTGGGGAAAGTCAAAATGTGAATATATCAGTTTAATATATTTCTACTGCTCTTCACAAAAGAGATATTCAAGATGTGTTTGACTTTTATCAAATTCTTTCTTTTGAATATTCTATGTACAAGTTTTGAGAGAATAATGGGTATTTATCTGGCAATCATTGTATCTGAAAGGAGAGAATATATGTCTGCTTATGCAATTTATTGAAATTCACCAACTCTGCATACATAGCATGTGTTTGTATGTGTGTGTGTGCACGCTTGATATAGACAAGACACTGTCTCATCTTCATTTTAAAGGTGATAATGATACAACTAGCAGAAGTTGAGAAAGTCACGAGACTAAAACACATGTAAGTCTTAAAAGAAAATTTTATTCATAATATTCTATTCCCACATCACAATATGCTCATATTTAGATACCTAATAGTCATGACTTAATGTGAAGGTAAGCAACATTGCTCTCTGTATCGTTTTCTATTATTTGTTGCAAAATACATATTTAGGAAGTACTAGCTTATCCTTCTTTAAGCCACTGATGGGTGTTTTCTTCTACCCAAAAGGCACATCTCTTCTTCCCACAATTATTAATAAATTCAAACATAAATCCTGATTTTTCTGGTTATAGAAGAACATTCTGGTTCTAACAAGGGGTCCAGACACATGAGAATTCAAATGGACAATGACTTGGACATGAAGTGACATGGCAATATAGCTGAGTAGTGACTTGGGGATACCAAAGCATTTTAGGAATTTGGTCAGTGACTAAGGGACACTAATCTTACAACTCTCGATTTTACTGTGTTTCCAGACTTCACAATGTACTCTTTTTCAATGTGTGGTCATTATCTAAAGGGACTTGCAATGTTTCCTCTAGATTTTATTCATATAGAAAGACTCTAGCTATTGGAGGCTGTTGGTTTAATTAATTAAATTAGTTTCAATAGAGAGCCTTAATTTTTATCCTTTTACTCTAAGATTACTCTGTATACCCATGCAACTAAATGTAAATTATAGTGTAAAATGTGAATAAAACACTCATTCATCTAAATTACCTATACACTTTATATAAATCACTCGTGTGGTTTCTTCCATTGTGATTATTTTCATCCCAAAACATAAATTGATTCCAGTTCACCCGGGGCTTTTTTTGAGGCTTTTAAGTTGCAAAGTGCTTTGGTTTGGATCTCACTTTCAAAGCATTTCACAAATTACATAGATTTATGGAAACAAACTACCATTTTTCCACATTCATACAGCTTCCTAACTGAGTTATTGAGACAAAACAAATCAGCAATACTTCCCTTAATATTCATTTCCTCAGGCAATTTTATTTAGGGCAGATTGAAGAAAAATTATTTTTATGGAGTAGGAATTTTATTCCTGTGCCACACTTATTGAAGAATCAACTACGGAAAAAAAAAATCTGGGCTGACACTGTTTTATACTAAGCTTGTACACCAACAGGGCTGGACAGCCTCTAAGGAATCATGTCCTTCATTCATCCACACTGCTGAGGTACTATCTATGACAGCGTGATATACTTGTCTCAGAAAGAAGACTCTTATCTTCACCTTCCCTGTTCTTACCCTCGGACCCCTTGTTCTTTAACCCAGCTCTCTGTTGATCACTTCTATTGAATGACTGACATTTCTTTTTCTTTTATTTCTTGTTTTAAAAATTTTAAATTAGCCAAAAAAGGTATTAAGTATCATTATGCCAGCTTCACACAAAGTGTATTTTAGCAAATACTCCCCAACTCATGTCTGCCTGCTGCCTGAACCTTGACCCCACACACAGCTTCTTTTCTTTTTCATACCCCTTGTCTCCTCTCTGCTCTGCCTTGGAATCTCTCTTTACCCTCTCCTTATCTCTAGTATTTTAGGCTTTACTCCCAGTTACATACACACACACACACACACACACACACACACACACACACACACACATTAATATCTTCATATGAAAGAAAGCAAACAGTTTTTATCTTTCTGGATTTAGGTTACCTTCCTCAATATTATTCTTTCCTAATCCATCAATTTTCCTGAATATTTCACAAATTTATTTTCCTTCAACTTAATAAAATTACACCTTGCAGTTCACCACATTTTCATTATCATTATCCATACCTCTAGTATGGTTCTATCCTATTATTGCTAAGATTAGGGAAGCAATGAAAATGGATGCACAAGTGTCTCTGCAATAAAATAAGGAGTCCTTTGGGTACGTGCCCAAAAGTGGCGTGTCTGGATTACATGATGCTTTAAGGAACTTCCACAGTGATTTCTACAATAGCAGTGCTAGTTCACAGTACCACTACCAGGGAGGAACAATTCCTATATTCTTAAAATCATCAACATTTATTGTTACATTTCTTGGTGATAGTCATTTTGGTTAAAGTGTGATAATGTCTTCAAATCATTTCAGTTTGTATTTTCCTGATTATCAGAGGCAGTGATGCCTTTGACAGAAGTTGTTCACCATTGATGAGGCTTCTTCTAAGAACTCTTCTCACAAAGTTAGCCTAGTGACTGATTGGCAGTTTCATTTCCTTAGTTCTAATATGACAAAATAACTTTGTATAGGCGCAAAAATATTGTAAACAGCAATATGATTATATTCATTTGAATTTGTATCAATATTCAAGAATCTATACCAATCTAAATTGTTTATAAATAATAGCTCACAAGTATTCTCAATATTACTCACTATTATTATTTGTGTGAGTAAGCTCAACTAATCTACCTTATATCCAATCCAATCTTTTTCTTTTTTTATTTCAAAAGAGATTCCCAAGACTACTTAATTTATACCCCAACGCTCTACAACTTATAACCAACCCCTGATAAGATGTCTTTACCCTGAGGACAAATTTTGTTGGGAAAGGAGACATCATCTTCTAGAATTACTTTCAGTTGTCATGGGGGTGATGCTGTTTCTTTGTTATCATGTAAAAACTAAAATAATAAAGTTTCAAGATTACTGTCTTGTATAATTGCACATAGTTTCTAAGTAGTCGGTAGGGTTTTTTCTGAAGTTCTTATTTATAAGAAACTCTGGCCAGAACATTGTAAGAAGTAGGACCTTTCCTTGTAATCTCCTTTACTTGTTGCCAAGTAATAGAAAACTCCTTTTTTAAACCTTCATTACTGACATGATGCTTTTATAAAATTCTAAGGGCTTCAGCATATTTCCAATCAATAATCGATCAATTTCTTGATTACCTTTTGTTAGGGGACTTGACAGACCCTTAGGGGATCAGGTGTATGTTATGTTTATGAGACAAAGCCTATTCCTGACTATATCTTGAACCTGAATGAATTAAATTCTATATTATCTCGTATAAATTCAGCAGTGTCTATATGCAACACAACTTTTTCTGCATACTGTAAGTCAGTAATATACTGAAAGTTTCTTTAAAAACTCTTAGTACCTTGAGAATAGCATACAAGTCTGACTTTTGGACAGAATTATAAGGACTTTGTTCAACTTTACTTTAATCTTCTTATTTGCAACCTGCCTTTTCTGATTTATTTGCATGAGTATAGAATTTGTGTGCTCTAGTTATTGGTATGTCACGTACATTGTGGGGAAGGATATCTTTATAAGGTTAATTCTATTGCTTTTGATCTCTCCCAAAAAATCAGTATAAATTCTTTGCCAGGATTCATTGTCTTCCCCCATTTCTTTTAAAATTTCATCACTAGTAAAAGGTACTATAATCTCTGCTAACTCTATTTCTACTAATTGAAAAAGACTAAATTTTCCTTTCATGATTAATTCAGAGACCTTTTCCGTATAAGGTCTTAATATTTTACATGGTATATATGGTAAAAAGATCCAACCTAAAATAATATCTTTCCTATGCATTAAAATTCCTGTAGGTGGAGGGTAACATGACTAGAATGCACTTAAGATTTATATCCGCCGATCCACATGTGCCTCCTGTATTTTCTCCTTAATCAAAATCAATTCTTTCACTGCTTTAGCTTTTAATTCCCTGACTATTTAAGTTTTCATCAGTATCTATTGTTTTTTTTAAATGAATTATTAATTCAGGAGTTATCCCTGAAGTAGGTCATAGATTGAAAATGTCTTCTAGTAATCTTCGAAAGTCATTGATTCTGCACTACATCTCTCCTGACTTGTGCTTTTTGTGTTCCAATTTTCTTTCTCGGTCTTTTTCTTGTAAAATATGTGTCTTTCTGTGTGTAGGTCAATGTATGTAGTCATACACAAGTCCTAGTATAATTGCTGAGGTCAGAGGACAACCTGCAGAAATCAGTTTTCTTTTTCTACTGTGTGAAACAAAATCAGGTTATAAGCAAAATTATAACTTTTTTGAAAGTTCCTTAACCACCTGAACCATCTCACTGACCCCTCATTGTTTAGTGGGTACTGTGTTGACGTAAAAGTTTCCTTGAATGTTAGTAGTCATTTCAATAACCTTAGGTCTAATAGTCCATGTCTTTTCTATATGTTCTCTTTGAACTTTCTCAGATTATGCATGTCACCCACTTCTTCATTTAAATTTATTAATATAGACTTCTTTTGCTTGTGTTACTATGAATAAAACTGTGCTATTATTTAAAATTTAATTTCTTCTTTTTTGTTATTATTGTTGTTGATGTCATTTTTATGTGTGTTGTGTTATGTTTGGAGGCACACATCTGTGGAGCCAGATAACAATTTTGTAAAAGTAGTTTTTTCTAGCTTTCCTTGGATTCCAGGGACAGAACTCAGGTCATCAAACTTGTGAATAAAGTACTTAATCAACAGATGCATTTTTTAAATATAATTTTTTATTGAAAAAAAAATTTCCGCCTCCTCCCCGCCTCCCATTTCCCTCCCCTTCTCCCTTTCCCCCCTCCTCCCTCTCCTCTCCCCCCCCCCCACTCCTCTCCCCCTCCCTCTCCAGTCTGAAGGGCAGTCAGGGTTCCCTGCACTGTGGAAAGTCCAAAGTCCTCCCCGCTCCATCCTGGTCTAGGAAGGTGGACATCCAAACTGGCTAGGCTCCCACAAAGCCAGAACATGAAGTAGGATCAAAACCCAGTGGAATTGTCCTTGGCTTCTCAGCAGCCCTCATTGTCCTCCATATTCAGAGAGTCCGGTTTTATCCCATGCTTTTTCAGTCGCAGTCCAGCTGGCCTTGGTGAGCTCACAATAGATCAGCCCCGCTGTCTCCGTGGGTGGGTCCACCCCTCGTGGTCCTGACTTCTTTGCTCATATTTTCCCTCCTTCTGCTCCTCCTTGGGACATTGGGAGCTCAGTCCGGTGCTCCAGTGTGGGTCTCTGTCTCTATCTCCATCCATCTCCAGATGAAGGTTCTATGGTGATATGCAAGATATTCATCAGTATGGCTATAGGATAGGGTCATTTCAGGTTCCCTGTCCTCAGCTGCCCCAGGAACTAACTGGGGACATCGCCCTGGGCACCTGGGAGCCCCTCTAGCTCCAAGTCTCTTGCCAACCCTAAGATGGCTCCCTTAATTAAGATATGTGCTTCCCTGCTCCCCTATCCAACCTTCCTTTATCCCAATCATCCCGTTTCCCCAAGTTCCCCCCAACCTCCCCTTCTCACTTTTCTCTCCCCATCTCCCCTTACCCCCTCCCACCCCACCCCCAAGATCCCATTTTTTGCCCGGCAATCTTATCTACTTCCCATAATCAGGAGGATAGCTATATGTTTTTCTTTGGGATCACCTTCTTATTTAGCTTCTTTAGGAGATCAAATTATAGACTCACTGACCTTTATTTATCTCTAGAAACCAATTATGAGTGAGTACATCCCATGTTCATCTTTTTGGGTCTGGGTTACCTCACTCAGGATAGTGTTTTCTATTTCCATCCATTTGCATGCAAAATTCGAGAAGTCATTGTTTTTTACCGCTGAGTAGTATTCTAATGTGTATATATTCCACACTTTCTTCATCCATTCTTCCATTGAAGGACATCTAGGTTGTTTCCAGGTTCTGGCTATTACAAATAATGCTGCTATGAACATAGTTGAACAAATGCCCCTGTCATATGATCGGGCATCTCTTGGGTATATTCCCAAGAGTGGCATTGCTGGGTCCAGGGGTAGGTTGATCCCGAATTTCCTGAGAAACCGCCACACTGCTTTCCAAAGTGGTTGCACAAGTTTGCATTCCCACCAGCAATGGATGAGGGTACCCCTTTCTCCACAACCTCTCCAGCAAAGGATATCATTGGTGTTTTTGATTTTAGCCATTCTGACAGGTGTAAGATGATATCTCAAAGTTGTTTTGATTTGCATTTCCCTGATCGCTAAGGAGGTTGAGCATAACCTTAAGTGTCTTTTAGCCATTTGAACTTCTTCTTCAACAGATGTATCTTAAATGAAAGATTACTTTCTTGATTATTATTTCATCAAGTTAATTATTAAAATATAGGAATCACATTGAATTTTTTAGTTTATTTTTGAATAATCTTTTCTCATTTTACATACCTATCCTAGTCCATTCCCTCCACTCCTCCTCCTGCCCCTCCATCTTCCCACTCCTTACCCCCATCCACTCTTCAGAGAGGGTAAGGCTTCACATGGAGAGTCAACAAAGTCTGACACATGACTTAGAGTCAGGATCAAAACCTCCCCTTATATTTAGGCTGAACATAGTATCCCTCCAAAAAGAACGGGCTCCAGAAAGCCAGTTCAAGCAATAAGGATAAATCCTGGTCTCATTGCCAGTATCAGTATAGACTGTCCAAGCCACACAACTGTCACATACATTCAAAGAGCCTATCTGATCCTATGCAGGTTCTCCTGCTCTCAGTCTGTAGTCAGTGAGCTCCCACTAACACAGGTCAGCTGTTTCTGTGGGTATCTATTCTGTGGGTATCCCCATTATGATTTTGACCCATTTGCTCATATTATTGTTCCTAAGTTTCTTTGGCTGGTGTGCCCTGAAGCTTGGCCCACTGCTTAGTTGTGGATCTCTGATCTGCTTCCATCAGTTGGTAGATTAACTTTCAATGATGACAGTTAAGATAGTCAGCAACCTGACTACAGGGGGAAGCGAGTTTAGGCACCCTCTCCACTAGTGCTTAGGGGTTTTACCAATTTCCCTGGTGCCAGGTTTCATGCTAGCCAAAAATGGCTCCCACAACCAAGATAATTCTTATCTTTCTCTCCCTCTCTGCCCTTCTCCTATCTCAACCATCCTGTTCCCTCATGCTCTCTTCTTCTCTCCTCTTTTCCCCTCCCCCTCCACTTCTGCACCTTCTCTCTCCCCTCATGCTCCCAAGTTTCTCAGGAGATTTTGTCTATTTCCTCCTTCCAGGGAGATCCATGCTCTATTATGTTTCTTCTTGTTACTTAATTTTCTTTGGGGTCAAGGCCTATGAGTTGGTTATCTTTGCTTTATTTCTAATATCCACTTTTGGATGAGGATATAGAATATTTTTCGGGGTATGGGTTACCTCACTCAGGATGCTTTCTCTAGTTCCATCCATTTGCATGCAAAATTACAGATGTTATTGTTTAATATACCACATTTTATTTATCTATTATTTGGTTGAGAGGCATGTAGGTTGTTTCCAAATTCTTCCAATTATGAATAATACTGCTATGAACATAGTTGAGGAAAAGTGTTTGTGGTATGAGTGCCGAAATGTGCCAAAGAGTGGTATTTCTAGGTCTTGAGGTAGTTTGATTCCCAATTTTCTGAGAAACTGCCATAATGATTTCCAAAGTGACTTTATAAGTTTGCACTCCCACCAGCAATGTAGTTAGAGATTATACAGGTCTATGAAAGTAGCAGTAGCAGGTTCTCTACTAGATTCCATTACCTCACCAGGCATGAGCAGTTGGTTTGGTTCACAGTACTAAGCATGATTTCCTTCTTACCGAATGGACCTTTATTCCAATCAACCAGCTGTTAGTTATTGCCAAGATATACATGTCTATTACAGTTGGGTATATCTTTCCATGCTGGTCATTGTTGTGGTATGGGTCACAGCAATAGAGGAATATTGGTTGTTTCTCTCTCAGCAGATTCCATATTACCTTCTAGTTGGATGAAAGTTAGTATTCAGAGAAGATACTGCTGGGTCAGATCCAACTTGAATTTTCTGAGTTCTTTGTCCTAAGAATGTGGTATCTTCAGCAATATGTACTTACTTTCAACCTCTGGGTGCAACCAAGGCAACCAAGGAAAACAGCAATAGCCAACAATCGACAAACAATTCAAAGGGAGGTTTCTAATACCTGCCTGGTACTGAGGATTTTGTTAAATATTCTATGACTCTTGGGGTAGATATTGTCACCTCAATCAGTATAAGTTCATCCAAACTCATGTCTGTGTATGTAAAAGGAACACAGCACACCAAGACCTCTGGGGCACATTAAAAGCAGCCTTAAGAAGAAAGCTTAGAGTTCTGTTATCCTAATATATATAANNNNAGTGATACCACTCAAAAATATGGACAAAGAATAAACCAAACCGAAATCTAGTAATAAAAAATTATGAAAAACACAGCTGAAATTAATGAAATAATACAAAGAAGCAAAGAATCTAAAAGCTGATATTTTGAGAAGCTATATAAGAACTACCTGTCATTGGCCAACTAATCAAAAGATAAAAAGGGGTGGATGACCCAAGATTAACAGAACCAACAATACACAAGGAAATATTACAACTGATACCAAAAAAATAATAAAAATTTAATATTAATATATAATTTATTTTTTCAATTATCTCATGCTAAATTAACAGACTATTTTATCTAATTCAATTGGATTCTTGAGATAGTCTTGGAAATAAAATTCTATTTGTGTCAAATTGTTGACAAGATTTTATTTATCTGTTATGTGATTCATTCACATTTCTACATGCAAATACATTTCTTAAAAATATACATACATTACTATGAAGAAATAAGAATTGTCTTATAAGGGAGAGAACTTAAGACTTCTTAAATATAAGAACATTCTTATGCACATTATAATATTCTTTGCAAATTCTTAGATACTAAATAATATTCATGGAGTTTATGTGAATTTAGTACTTACGAGAAATAAACTTTCTAAATTTGCTAATATTTTATATATTCTTATTTTAGACATGGAAAAATGTGTTACTATCATATAACATTTTCCAAAAAGAAGGTTGTCTTTTTTATGTTGAGGTCTTGGTCCATTTGGACTTGAGTTTTGTGCATGGTGATAGATATGGATTTATTTTCATTCTTGTACATGTTGATATCCAGTTATGCCAGCACCATTTGTTAAATATGCTTTTTTTTCCATTTGATATTATTTGCTTCTTTGTCAAAAATCAGGTGTTCAAAGTGGTGTGGAATAATATACAGGTCTTCGATTTGGTTCCATTGGTCCTCCTGTCTGTTTTTATGACAATTCCAGGCTGTTTTCAGTACTGTAGCTCTGTAGCAGAGTTTGAAGTCAAGGATTGTGATGCCTCCAGAAGTTCTTTCCTTGTACAAGATTGTTTTGGCTATCCTGGGTTTTTGCTTTTCCAAATGAAGTTGATCTCCAAAATATACAAATAACCAAAAAAATTGGTCATCAAAAGAAAAAAATAATCCAATAAAAAAGTGGAGTACAGACTTAAACAGAGAACTCTTAACAGAGGAATCTAAAATGGCTGAAAAATTCTTAAGGAAATGTTCAACATCTTTAGTCATCAGAGAAATGCAAATCAAAACAACTCTGAGATTCCATCTTACACATGTAAGAATGGCCAAGATCAAGAACATTGATGACAATTTATACTGGATAGGTTGTAGGGTAAAGGGAACACTCCTGTATTGCTAGTGAAAATGCAAGATGGTACAGCCCCTTTGGATGTCACTGTGATTTCTCAGAAAATTAGGGAAAAACATTCCTCAAGACCCAGTAATACTACTTTTGGGTATATATCCAAAGGATGCTCAATCATGCCACAAGGACACATGCTCAACTATGTTCATAGCAGCATTGTTTTCATAGCCAACCTGGAAACAATCTAAATGCCCCTCGACCAAAGAATGGATAAGAAAAATGTGGTACATTTACACAATGAAGTACTACACAGCAGAAAAAAAAGGTAACAACATCTTGAATTTTGCAGGCAAGTGGATGGAGCTAGGAAACATTAATTTGAGTGAGGTAACCAACCCAGACCCAGAAAGACAATTATTACATGTAGTCAATTGCAAGTGATTTTTAAACATAAAGCAAAGAAAACCAGCTCACATATAGCAATCCCAGAAAATCTAGACAACAATGAGGATCCTAAGAGAGATATGTATAGATCTAATCTACATGGGAAGTAGAAAAAGACAAGATCTCCTGAGTATATTGGGAGCATGAGAACCTTGGGGAAGGGTAGAAGGGGAGAGGAGAGACAGGGAGGGGAGCAGAGACAAATATAGATCTCAATTAAAAAAATGGAATGTTGCTCTGAAGGAAACTTATTTTAAAGATATCTTTAAAATGGTAGACCATATTTTTATATTTAATAATAAATATTATATAACTGTAGCTAGGCACAGTAGTACATGTGTTTAGTACCGGAGTTCAGGAAGCAGAGGTAGGCAAGTCTTGTTTGTTTGATGCCAGTCTGGATTCCATAGCAGATTGCTAGCCAGCTACGGCTACGTAGTAATACTCCATCTCAAAGCAAACAAAAAATGTAATCATATTTCTAAAAAAATTAGTTTAATAAGAAATGTATGATATGATTATATTATGAAATTCTACAAACTGCTTAGAGATTTAAATCAGTTTTCCTAAGTATCTTAGGCCCTTCAAGTTAGTAAATAGATGAAAATGTGATCAAAAAACTAAAGTAAATTAATGCTTTTCACATTTAATAACTGCAACGATTAACTGTAATGGTGTTTACCTATTTATTTTTAGTGTGTGTGTGTATGTCTGTGTGTGCCATATTTAAATAAGAGTATGGCAGAAAGAGACAGTTATATAGAGGAGGCATAGATTAAAACATTGCCAGGTTATGCCTGCACATTAATGGAGGCACACAAGCTGCTTGCTTCAGAGGTAGCTCTTTACTAGAAAGCTCATCTAGTGGCCATGGAATGTATTAAAGTGAGTGTGGCTCAGGAATATCACAGACTGCTGACTTACTGTGGTAAAACAGCTACATACTGCATGGATTTTCAGAGAAAAAGAACCAACAGGGTGTGTCTAGGTGGCTGTATACAGAGAAGATAGGGGGAAATTTAATCCTTGGTTAAATTAATTAGATTCTAGAAATATGGATATCAAAATATGTCATTTAATTGATTTGTTCTTCAGGCATGGGAATTAAAGAAGAGCTACTGGTATAGGGCAACCACCTCCACAGAGAGAACTACTCTGGTTCAAAGGACATCTGTCTTGATCACCGTACTGATTGGCTGAAGTTCGTTTACATAACTGAGATTATATTTGCTTCAGGAGTCTGTTCATTTAAATGCCAATGTCTTCTGCCAACACTCTCACAGAAATATCTTTAGAATAACAAAGCCCAGTATTCTTGGCACAATGAGCTATCAGCATTGACCCACTCCACACTGGCACATTTATAGCTATCACAGTCATGACGCTTGTTTCATTTTAATTTTACAGAAACAAACCAGGTAAATAGAAAGATATACATGAGTCATGTTGTGACTTCCATTGTCTATTTCTTGATGGTGATACTAATATCTGTAAAGTATTTACAGAATTTTTGATTGCATTTCATCTCCATACTTGCTGATAGGGTGGGAAACTTTGTAAGGGCCTTTCATCGTCTCCTCTTATCATGTACTTTACGTCACTGCTGTGGAAGCTAGCATGAGGGTTTTTATTGTCACCAAGTATGTCAGTCCTATGTAAGCATTCACGGAATACCCGTAAGTATGCACTTTTCAGGAAAACAACAGGTACCGTCTTTTGTACCTCATGAAATCCTTCCTCCTTTTGAAGATTTTGAACATTTTTTATAGATCTCCTGCTACCCATAATTTCTCATGCTGGTGAAAGGCCCTTGATAATATTTCAAACAGTTCATTTTCAGTGTTATTCATGAATTTCAGCCTATTTATGAAAGTCTTTATCCTAAGTACCTCTCTTTTCCAGTTAGACAAATATATTGCCAAAATGATGGTAGGATTATCTCTGGAAGAAAAAGATAAGAACATCTAGTTACTTTCACAAATGAACGCATATATCCATGCATTTTTATCATAGAATTCTTTTTCAATAGAAACCTACTTATTCCTACTCATTGGATTATGGAATCTATCATTAACTTGCCTTATAGGAAATGAGAAATAAATTGCATTATAATGAATGAAGTCAGCTTTATATCTACCATCTATTATTTTCCAATCATATCATTGAATAATATATATTCTCATAAGCTGTATATGGACCTCCAGTAGAAATACCACAATCTCCCAGTCTTTGTCGAAAGTACCACTACTTGTAGCCATTACCATGTCACTAAGTGCTGTGTCATGCTTCTACCTTGTTTTGGTGATTAGATGCAGTCCTTAGGCTCTTGACATCCTTGTCAGCAGTGACCTGGTAAATTAGAAGTCACTGTTGAGCTCTAACATCTTGCCATATCTTCTTTACTAATGTACCTTCTCAAAGGGAGAAACCTTTGAGAAACCTCTCACTCCTGTTAGGTACTGGGCATTTTGTTAGTGTATGAGTTTTGGTGAAGAAATTCTCATCTCAAGCAGTAATCCAAGCTGTGTGTTGTGTTTGTGTGTGTGTGCATGCGCACACGTGTGCATGCACAGGTGCATGGGTATAAAGAAACACAACACAACAAATCCTCTGGTACACAAAAGCAGTCCTAAGAAGAAAATTTATAACTCTAAGTTCACAGGAGAGACCTTAACCTCTCTGAGGACTGAATGGGAGGTGGGGTTCAGGGAAGGGGGAGCAGGAGAGAGGATGGAGGGGAAACTGGGATTGGTATGTAAAAATCACAAAAAATTAAAATGAATAAATTTTTGAGTATATAATATACCATTTCACCCTTCCTTTTTTCTTTCCATGTCCTCCCAAATGCTACTTCTGTTATTCCTCCTTGCTGCCTTTCAAATTCATAGCTTCTCTCTCTTCATTTTTATTACACACAAATGAATGTGTATGTATGGCTATCTACAAGCCTCCTTGGTCTATGTAATGTTATTTACATGCTTGCAGAGTTGACCATTTGTTATTGGATAATCAATTGGTGTGCTTTTCCCTGGAGAAGACTATTTCTTCCTGCTATCAGCATTCCTTAGCTGTAGTTAGTGTCTTTTTGGATTTTGGCTTCTTGAAATTTCTTTTCTATTTACTTCTTTCCAAACAAACTTAAAATGAAGAAAGAAAAAACAAAGGAATTTTGGTAACAGAGTATCTTTAACAGGGAAGTTCACGATCTCTATGCTGCTGTCTTTCTATGTGCTTAAGAACAGAATTGCTCCAAAGACCCAAAATCACAAAATAACCCAGTTATGTATATTCCCTCAATACCTTAATGGGAGGGGCCAAATTGTTTATTTTGTTACTTGTATTACAGGGGACATAAAGAGAAATAGAAATAGATATACTTTGAATGATTAAGCAGTCACCCCCAAAAAGCTAATTTCCAGGGCTTTCACTTTTAAAACCACAAATTAGATTAAAATCTAAATTGACTATTCAGACCTACATATTTCAGGATTTACTGACAACTGTCACCTCTAGGACATATATGAAATTTAATGGGAACGGATTTGGAGTCCACAAGTCACCAGTATATCCTCCATCGTATTGAACATGCCTTTCTGTATGTAAAAAAAAAAAAATCTGGAAAGGAGAAAATGTTGACTCTTCAGCTCATTCAAGTAACGTTTTATAGAAAGATTCTTTCTATTGTGGTGCTTTGGGGCTTTTGAAGTAAATAGCTTTCTTTTTTCAGGCAAGCTCTCATCCTCACAGCCAAATAGAACTCTATGCATGGCTTGCAAAGCAGGGATATTGATATATAATCATTATTCATTCTGTCATTTGTATTATAAAAATGATCATGAGTCAGCACATCCCCTAGTTCTTCCGCCCATCTCGTGGTGCTTCAGTTACAGCACATTTGCAATGGCAGTGGAACTCCTCTGAGTCGGCTTTAATTTTCCTGCAAATATCTCTTGATGGTATTCCAGGAACAGGTTGAAGAAAAACATTTGTGACTTCAGAATTTAATGACTATTATTGCTTAGGCTGGATGCCAGACGGCAGCTAATGGAGAGTTGAGGATGCTGTAGGTTCTTAAGCAATGCATCCTCCTTTCTACTGTGGGGTGCCTCAGTAAGGTCGAGCCAAAATATTAATACTAGCTTTAGAAGCTCATCCACTGGGAAGACTGAAAAGCCCCTGTTGATCACACTTTTTAAAGTTTAATTTGGTAGCATCTTTGAGGAGGGAATTTATCTTGTAATTAATGCAGCACAGTTGAAAGACTGATATTTTACATGCTACTCACTAAGCTAGGGATTTTTAACTATGCATCTAGATTTGCATAACCATTTCTCACATTTGAATATGGTTAGTTGTCCAAAAATTCATATTATCATTTTTAGTCAAAAAGCTCATGCTGAGTACCAAGGGCATGCTAATTTGTCAACTTTTTACCATGATGCATGAATACCTGCATTTTATCAGCTCACAGAGTAGTGAGGAATAGGGGCATAGAGTTACATCTTTTTATCAGTACAGAGCAAGTGTACTTTTGCAAGTGGTGCCCAGCAAGAGAAGTGGGGTATGCCAGTGAATGGGATAAGGATCTGAAGTATCACAAGTTCCAGTGTTTTGTACATTTTTGTACAGTGTTAAGTATACATTTATCTACAGTGATAAATCTAGAATTGTTTTCAACTGTGTTTTCTCAACTTCCATATAGACTTAAGTGTATTTGTTTGTGTGTAACTATGTGTGCCATGCTTCTCTTTTTAGTTAACTATTATTTACAGGGTGGGGTCCCATAGTCCCTGAAAAGAGAGACCTAAGACAAAAGTTTCCTCTGCTCTGTCAACTACTACTGTAGGTAACAAAACAGGAGGTCAGCATAGCCTGCTGTGTTCAGAAGGGAGACAGCTTGTTGATCTGACCCACGCTGATGAGAGTTGATTGACGTTGATGGACATAGTTTGTAGGATTTCATTCTTTGGCAATGTTTTGAGAGCCACTCTTTCACATAGACATAGTTTCTATTAATTGATATCCTTCTTCTTATGGGAATGGCATAATCTTTCTAGAATTTCTGTTCTTTTAGATCTTCTTGAGCTACAGTCTATCAGACCCATCTGCAAACACTCTCATCAGCGTGGGTCAGATCAACAAGCTGTCTCCCTTCTGAACACAGCAGGCTATGCTGACCTCCTGTTTTGTTACCTACAGTAGTAGTTGACAGAGCAGAGGAAACTTTTGTCTTAGGTCTCTCTTTTCAGGGACTATGGGACCCCACCCTGTAAATTAACTACAAAGAGAAAGCCGATCTACTTTATTCCCCTTTGTATATTTTATCTTTCTGTATTGAAATCCAAAACTGACATACCCAGGGCTCCAGTCATCGGGCTTGCTATTCTAATTGTATTTCCTCCTTTGTTGATAGCATTTTCTTTCGTACTGGCTTGCTAAGCTGTAGTTCCATGAATATTTCGCATCTGAAATTTGTATTTCTGCATTCATGTCTCTGATGTCTACATCTGAAGGTAAACAAGCATCTTGAAATTGGCACATTCACAATGGTTCTTAATCCCCACCTCTAGCTCACCTGGTTTAATTCCCCTCTTCCATCAATGTTACTTTACTCTGTGTTTCCATTTGCTCAGCGACAAAGCAAATTTTACCTCTCATTCCTGATGCTTCACATCAAATTTATCCGAAGCATGTTCTAGACACTTGCTGTCTGCTTGCTTCTGCTCTCTTCCACGTTCTGTCCACACAGCTCTTCTGCAGCCTTGCAGTAGTGTTTTCCACTATTCCTACGCTCTTCATTTTTGCCATGTTCAAGTTTCCTCTCAACTTCCAGCCAGAATCTCTGACCAGTTTTCTCTGCAAACACCACGTTCACTTTCAGTATCATTTGGAATCAAAATCATGGTCTCAGCTTCTCAAAAAAGAAAAACAAACAAACAAAAAAAATTCCATGTAATTTTTACTGACATGACAGTTCATCCTCTAGTGGCATTCCTTAAACATTTGAGTCCCATACTGCTTCACAGTCAAGCTGCTGCTGATGGTTCAGCTGACTTAGTGTTTTTCATGGAAAACTAAGGACCTGAGGTTAGATCTCTAGAACCCATTTAAAAATCTATAAATTCAGAGCTATAAAGGCAGGGACTTGATACCTGGCCAGGAATTTCCGACGGTTCTGTGAGCTCCATGTTCAATAAGAGACTGTTTCTAAAAACAATGAAGTGGAGAATGAGAAAGGCACCAGATCTTGATTTTTGTCCTCTGCTGTCACATACCTGAGCCTGTACACAGGTACACATATACATTTTGTGACACAAATTTTCCTGCAGAGATACAATGTACATGTCTATGCTCCCCAGATAGGGAACCCAAAACAGACCAAAGGACAGTTACCACCAAAGTCCAACTTGAACCATAAGTTCTATTAGTGTTATTCACAGGAAACTGGGTGAAGGATTATTTACAGGGACAGAAATGGCTGAAAGACAACTGTCTCACTAAAGCCCACCCTAGTATGGGTGACATATAGATTACACTCCACAGCCTACAGACAGATCAACAGATCAGAAGGTGTCCTTTCCAAGATATCATTGTACATCATTGGTCTAAATGTCTGGAGGAAGCTCAGCTGGCTTCTGCTTTTTCAAGGCAGCTTCTCTGACCTGAACTTTAGGTCTTCTTGGCAGTTCTTCTGCTTTGGGAGCCTTCCTTGCAGCTCAGCGTCCTTTGGTGTGACAGAGTCTCTCAGCTTCTATTGTTTAAATTTCAGAGAAAAAGGTTACACAAGAAGACACCACATGCACCTAATATAAATATCATATAGTCATAGATTTTGGACACACACAATACCACACAAAAGAAGGAAAAAGAAAAAAAAACTTGCTTATACATCCTTTCAGACACTGCTATTCATGTGGCCTAAGGAATGACCTAACTCCAAAATCAAAAGACACAATCACTCCCTAAGCCCTCCTTACACTCTTAAGCTGATTTATCTCTCTCCTTTCCAGTTAATGCTATATTATATGTATGTAATTGATTCTTCTCGTTTAAATTTTTCATTCTCTACTACAATTAAAGTGCTACAGCCTGCTGATTAAATATCTCAAATCTATCGTGTTTAAAGTAACTAAGAAGAAATCTTAGTTACTATAAAGTAACTAAGAAGAAAATAAATCCTCAAAGGACACCCAACATTTACAGACAGCAATTCGGCCCTTTGGTATTACAGCAGTGCTGATGTTTTCTCTGTTTCTTTACTTGAGCTACATTTCCTTATCATGTCACGACCAAGGGACACTGAGTGAGTAGACTTAAAAGCTAGGGAAGATTCCTTCATTCTAGCTCTGTCTTCTGACATTTTCCTTGAATGCAAAAGCAGGAAACGTGCAATTGAGCAAGAAACCACTGGAGGGCACTGTGGGACCTCTGTATGATGTGAAGCTTTCCATCACAGGATTGCAACAAAGGCTTTCAAAACTCAAACACCAAGAAATATTTTGCTGATGTAGTTAATGGCTTTGCTTTATGTAGGGGAAAACGAAAGAAAAACATCCTTTGGGTTGAAATTAGAATAACAGTGGTGAGAATACTCATAGATATTTCACAGAAAATATACACCAATATCCAATAAAATACAATCCTCAACCTCTGTCGTATATTTAAATGTTAATTAAAGTGGCTCTGAGATATAATTATCACCTAATAAATTACATCCATATAATATATCAAGTTTTATATTTAGTACTATGATAATCTGATGGAAGAATTATGAGTTGATATAATTCTCAATAGAAAAAAATCTGACTCTAACCATAATAGTAATTGAATAGGTATTGTTTCCTTTGTCCTTCCCCTACACACTTATCGAACGTTTCCTACATGTGTTCTCCACACAAGATGCCATTTGTCCAAATTTAAAATTTGTTAAAATTCAAAATCAATTGCGTGGGCAGGAAAGGGTTTTGGGTACTAAAGAACAAAAGAAAGTCAGATAACGAAGACGCTTTCTATTAACTGACAAATGTTTCAAATAACATTTAGTAATATGAAAGCCTCCATAGTAAAACATGAAAAATTTTTAAGAGGAAGCAGAGGTAGAAATGTGTGTGTGTGTTTGTCTCTGCATGTGCGTTTATGTGTGCACACATGCACATATGTGTGTGTGTCTTTATTTATTGCAAAAAATTATAAGTAAACACAGATGCTGTGTTTTGGTTTGGTTGAAAGGAGGAAGATGCCGGGTTGGAGGCAAGGGTGGGAGTGAAATTTGCCCCGTCCACCTTTCCAATGTCACTTAAATTTGTAAATCATAGGAATTTATTATCTAGTCGCATAATGCAATTAGTATGTTTAAATACTACAAGATGAAATCTTGGTTTCACCACTGACAAGTGTTATGAATTATATTTTTAATTATTTTAAATAATGTAACCAAATGCATTAGGTGGATAAAAATGTGTGTTGGTGCTGGAATGCAGTTCTGTTGGTAGAATACTTGTCTCATGTGCTCGGAGCCCTGGGTTTGTGCCCCAGCACTTGGGAGGTAGAGAGCTAGGAAGAATCTTTTGAAAAGCTGACAGTGATCCACTTTCTGCGAGCACACACTTGTTAGTTGTGGTATCTGCTTCCTCAGAGTGCATAACTGCTAGGTTGTCTTCCTTGTCCGCTGGAAGAACAAGAGTGATCGGCTTCGCACAAGTGCTAAGGATGCAGGTTGACTGGCATCTTGGGAGGCCCTACAACCCTTAGGAGAGAAGCCTCTGGCCATGCCTATGAAGGATTACTGGGATTCAGTAAGTTAAGGTGGGGAAATCCCAGCTGGACACAGCGGAAAAGCTAGCTGTGCGGGAACAAGTAGCATTCTCTGCCGGCTGCCCGTGGCTCTTGCCATTAAAACTCCCCATCATGAAGGGTGAGCCAAAACACTAGTTTCCTTAAGCTTCTCTTGCTGCATTTTTCCCCAGCAACAAGACAAACAATAATACAGAAAATTGGTACCACAAGTGAATCTCTTCCTCTTCTAAGCCTGAACATGTGGTACTTAGGTCTTTGGAACCAATTTGAGGAAGGAATGTTCTATGACAAGACTTTTCCTGTAGAAACACATTCCACACGTCTGCCCAACCAATAGGGAGCCCACAACAGGCCAACGTCAGATAGCACTGAAGTCCAACTTGATGGATCAATGAGTTTTATTGGGATTATTTACAGGAATATGGGTGAGGGACTACTGGCAGGAGCAGAAATGACTCAAAGATTGATGCATCACCTAAGCCCACCACAGCCCTTGTGACAGTTCACAACAACTGGAAAACCTGAGGCATAGTGCATGGCCTGCAGTTGTACACAGGATGGAAAGGGGGAAACCTGAGGCATAGTGCATGGCCTGCAGTTGCTGCACAGGATGGAAAGGGTCCTTATCAAGTGACTCCACTGTTCTGCAACTCTCCCCAGAAGCTCTGCTGGTCAGGCCTCAAACTTTGCAGTTTGCATGGTGTGGTAGTGGTTTACAACAGCCTTTACTGTTTACCCTGGGAAGGAAATGGCCTTTTAAATTAGATCAGTTTCAGGGACTTCCTAAAGCTATTTTTGAGTGTTTGAGCTTCCCGCTTAAAGAGCCTTCTTGTAGAATATAATGTTATCTTTTCTTCTCGTGCTACAGTCAGGCTAAGAAATCACCAAAGACTTTGGTATGTTGAGCTAGAAACATTTTAGAGTGCTCTTAATGGAGCTTATCGGAAAATCAGGGTGGGATATGAGAAAACAAAAGCGCTTACAGAAACATGGACAGTGGAGACTTGGGTTAAAAGGTTTCAGAAGGTAGCAAAGACTGTATCATATCCTGACCTGAGAGTCATTTGTTGATAGCTTTGCTTGTACACTGCCCATGTTTTAAGAATGGGAGTAGAGCTGAATTTAAAACAGGTGAATTTATTTTATTGATGGAAGACTTCCAAAACATCACAGTATTCAAGGTGTGCTGTCATTGCTGCTTGCTGTTCTCATCCATATCTACAGCTGTGAGTGTAAAAAAAGAGCAGAAATATAAGAAAAATGTGGTTTTGCAAGGAACAGCGGGTGAGAGAATATACAGTTTAGGAGGACAAGGAGAATGCAGACATTAGAACATCTATAAGTGTTAAGTAGTTTAGTGCCTGTTTGAGAGAAATCTTGGGATTTGCAAGACTCCACCCACCCAACACTGAATCTTATGAAAATACAAAGTATTGAGAAAGGAGAGTGCCTAAACTAAAACTGCCACTAAACAGTTACTCTGCTCCTCAAACTAAACTGTCATGGAAGGAATCTTCAAAAGTCATCCCATTGAAATTGATGCAATTCACTCCAGGGAGCTGACGCCAGCCAGTGAATGGCAGCATCGGTGTCCAGGCAAAGATGTATCAAGAGGCTATTGAGTAGAGGTGTGGTGAGTGTTCCCACATTGTAATGGAGAACCCACAATATTGAAGAAGTACAGTGTTGTTGGTCCAGGACTTGAGCCAAATGTGCTACGCATAGCTCAACCAAAGAGGCCAGGTGGCCTGAGGTCCCTGAAGCCCATGTGGTTCCTATCATGAACTCCTGATGTGTGACACAGAGTTGAAGAATTTGGCATTTGCCCTGCTAGGTATGGATATTGCTTTGATCTTTTTTTTTTTTTTTTTTTTTTTTTTTTTCACTGACTTCCCCATGCTTCAGTACTGGAAAGGGAAGGCTTTTTCTGAACCATTGGGTATTGGAATTATATAACATTTTGTTTGTATAGTTGAGGAATTTCTTGAGACTCAAATGAGTCATGGATTTGGGACATTTAAACAGTGTTGGGACTGTTAAAGACTGGGAGGACTTCTGGAGCTGGACTGAGCAGATTGTGCACTCTGAGGTGACGATGGGTCTACTGAGCCTGGATAAACCTTCCTTCCCTAACCTGGTTTTGTCAGGTATTTTATCACTGAAGGAGACAAGCAACTGATACATCATTACTCCATTGCTATAAAGTGTGAGCTTTCTAGGAAAGTGTTTCAGAGATGACAGGAGATGAATCACCCTTAGCAGAGAGAAAACACGCAGAAATGGAGAATAGAAATGGCTTGGTTCATTGAAGACGTTGCAGAGTTCAGCATTCTAAAGCTTTCTGTAGTGGCTCATTTGAGGGAGCAACTCCACCACTGCCACTGCCACTAGTAGTAATGTCGCAAAAAGAGTTGATAGTGTGTGCTTTGAGGTGTCTCCCATCTTCCCCTGAAGGAGTTCGGAAGCATGTATTTACATTAATACATTTACATTAATCGGTTGATCCTTTAGAGAACTACAAAATTTTGGTAATTTCTTAGATTACACTTTGCATCAGAAAGAAAATATGGGTCTGGTTTTGAGTCCTTTATTCTTCACTTCAGAATGCATAAAAATGGTGGCTCTCTTGCATTTCATCTTCTATCCTTTTTATATCCTTTCCTATTCCAGATACTAGTACGCATGGACTAGTATCGGCATCCTCCCAGCCTTTCTGGCACTTGGACTTCAGGGTGTTGTCTCAAAGGAAGCTGGTTGGAAGGGTTAAGACCGTGTTTTACAATCAGGTTTCCATCTTCCTTGTTTTCTTGTACTACCTGTGGCCCTATATCAAAGACCATTGCTCCATATCAGAAGATCCCTACAGACATTATACATTATTCTAGAATAACAGTAACTCCTTCCCTGTCACTCCATGCAGCCTGGGAAGGGACAGTTTCCCTCATACAGTGATGTGTACATAAGTGGGTTCTTTAATAGGCTCACAATAAATAATCATAATTTGAAAATACCTTTTTATATAGCACTGAATCGATGCACCAATGTTATTATTATTGTCTGAACGAGAACTGATAGAATTCTACTATGATATGAGAACAAGAATAGAAAAAAATTAAGGAGTAAGAGAAAGTTCAAGAATGATATGTGTGTGAGTGTGTGTGAGTGTGTGTGTGTGTGTGTGAGAGAGAGAGAGAGAGAGAGAGAGAGAGAGAGAGAGAGAGAGAGACCCAAAATATCCATCTCTGAATTATAGGAGAGCCAGAAGAGTAAAACAATAGCCAATTTTGAAGTGGAGTTTCATAAATCAAGTTGTCCTATCCTAAACATACCACATTTCACAACAAACAAAAGATAATTATTAAATAATCAGTACCTTATTAAATTGTTTATTATTAAATAAACAATCCATAGACTGTCAGAAGGCAGTGTTTGAAGTAGGAATTGATGTAGTTATATGGAGATGTACTATTTTCTTACAGAAGATAGTACCAGAATCAGGTGATGACGAAGGTAAACAATTTGTGTCAAGTAGTCAGCATTTGGCAAAAAAAAAAAATGTTATAATGCAGGAGTGTATTTTAGCTTGTAGCGAGACATAGTTCATTCATACAGGGAACCCAACCTAAAGGTTTTGCTAAGCCTATAACTTCCTCACATGTTCAACACAAGTATCACAGCAGCCACATCCTGGCACAATTGATGAGACAGGCATCTTAGTATCTTTCATGATGAAGCACCTGACATAGGAGAGAACAAGACTGTAGGAACTGCCTTAGAATATTCTAAGTATCATTAATATTTCTTTCCATAGCAAAAGTGTAAATGATATTTATAAAATTTGCTTCTTTTGAAGTTTAAAAATGTATTATATTCTTTAAAGATAATGTATATAAAATGGTTTCTTGAATTAACATTTCAATTAGTTAAACAAAATGGATATGAATGATTGCACTGAAGTAATAATCTTTTACAAGAGTCATTTTATAGAAGATAAAATATAGATGGTCCCTTGACACGGGTGCAGTATTAACCATTGAGGTGTAAATTATAGAGGTCAAGAGTTTACACTGTTCCCTTTGTGTTGAATATTCTGATAAATGAACACCCCATATGACAGAAAAAAAATAATATAATGAGTATTTTGTTAAGTTTGAAAAAATAAAAATATGACTGACATTATATTTTGTTACAGCTTGAAATAAAAGGCAAGCAGTTCCTGGCCGGTGAAACCCCAGTGATGTGCCTGTCAGTATGCTGGTCCCAATGCTGAGGGACATCATGGGCTTTGACTCCAGGTGAGTTGAGTGTGTCTAACATGGCCACTTCTCCATTACTCAGTGTTGCTTCTCTCCATTTTTATCTTACAGCATTCAAATTGAAGTTTCACAAGCACCTTTAAACATTGAGATATTTTGTTTCTCAATGAGGCTGTGTGTGTCTCTGACTCTTTTTCCTGAACTTGGGACCCTTTTCTTCCTAGTGGGTTGTCGTGTATAGTGCCATGGTATGAGGGTTTGTGCCCAGTCTTACTGTATCTTGTTAGGCTGTGTTCAGTGGATAGTCCTGGGCAACCTATTTTTTTTTTCATTTCTTTATTATTATTATTATTTTAAATATTTGTTTTATTTATTTTTTATGTATACAATATTCTGTCTGTATGTATGCCTGCAGGCCAGAAGAGGGCACCAGACCTCTTTACAGATGGTTGTGAGCAACCATGTGGTTGCCGGGAATTGAACTCAGGACCTTTGGAAGAGCAGGCAATGCTCTTAACCACTGAGCCATCTCTCCAGCCCCTCTTTATTATTTTTGTTTAAAGGAAAGAGAGGAAGAATTGATCTGGGGGAGAGGGGAGGTTGTTGGGAGGAGTGGAGGGAGGAGAAACTGAGGTAGGAGTATAATATATGAAAGAACAATAGTTTAAAACTCTTGCAAAAAACACAAAGGATCATCCTTTCAATGCAGACATCCCCCTCATAACTTTAAATGGCGGATTTGTAGCAGCGCACGGATCTAATTTTAAGGCAAGGGCCAACGTGCCTGAGGAACAGGAGAGGTTATGACTGCATATCTACAGACGTGGGAAGTAAGAGTGACAGTTTCTAGAAATGTTTCCTGGTGCCACACCAGCCTTTTTAACAGATGCTAAAAGGCTGAATTACCACAAACACAACAAATTTTTATCACTTACAGAGTGGACAACTTGAACAGGCAAATTGTTCAATGACTCAAAAGACTCCTTTATTTCTGATTTTAAAATTACAAAAGTTCTAAATTTTGACATATCATGATCCCTTTGACTAAAATAAATGATTGTAGAAATTTGTCAGCATAAACTTTTCATGAGATGAAGACACAAACTATTGAGGGAGGAAAGGAAAGACTGATGTTAACAATGTAATTAAAAACATTATATGTTTTGTAAAACCTATGTAGCAATCTTCAAAATTTTTATATTTTGTATGTAATTCCCATTGATTTCAAATATTCCATTGATTTATTCCAAGAAGCCCTTATCTAAGAAGCTTTTCGTTGCAATAGATAGTGATTAACACAGAGACCTGCAATTAGAAGAGATGCAAATAAAAGACTACAGAATCCTTACTTGTAAATGAAGCAAAAACACTGCACACCCTCCTTCCAAGATTCAAGATCATTGAGGAAGTGAGGCAAAAGGGTGTAAGATCCAGAGGTGGTGGATTACTAAAAATAACTGTATCTTCTAGATACTACAGGTATCTTAGTTAGGGTTTTTAGTTACTGTGAAGAGACACCATGACTATAGCTCTTAAAAAGAAAACATTTCATTGGGGTGGCTCACTTGCAGTTTCAGAGGTTCAGTCCATTATCATGATGGGTAACAGGCAGATGTGGTGCTGGACCTGAGAGTCCACATCGTGCAGGCAACAGGAAGTCAATTGACAGTAAAACATGAGGGAAGCTTGATCAAAGGTGTCCTAAAAACCCAGCCTTATACTTTTTCCAACAGGGCCACAACTTTTAATAGTGCCATTCCCCTTGAGGTCCATTTTCCTTCAAACCACCACAGCAAGAATTGTGTACATGAACTTCATTGGTAGGGGCAGCATCCATAAAAATAGGTGAGCCCAAGCCAGACCACATATCAGCAATTATATGGAAGTTGGACACAAAAACAATCCTATCCTCAAATTTACAGAGATCCTCCTATCTCTGCCTCCTTAGTTCTGGGGTTAAAAGCATGTGCCACCACTGCCTAGTTAGGAGAGACACTTTTAAGAGTATAGTCTGTAGTAAGTTAACCATACTGCACACATCCAATAATATTTGGGCAGAACAAATTGGTCTTAATGATTTTTTCCCAATAGTTCAAAGTTCTGCAAGAAAGACAATGTGTATCTGAGAAAAATCAGGTGGGGGATGAATAATATTGAAGCAAGTTATGCAAAATTCTAAAAGAACTAAAAACAAATGTGGTCACAATAAGAGCAAGGCATGGTACCCCAGGTTGTGCTATGGTACTATATAAGATCAAGAATTAGAGTCCATTGTAGACTACATGGTAGGACCTTCTTCTGAGAAACAATGTTATTCAGAAATGATTCTACAGTTTTCAACTATCATTTTAGTCAGTTAATTTTGACGTAGACAACACATTTCCATACTGATGATCCATCTTAGGGGTAGATTGGAGTGTTTAAAACTGAATGAAGAAGTTGGGCTATGGTAAATGGATTTAAATTGTGTTCCTGAAGACATTTATTTGGCATAATGTAACAAACTGGTAAGAAGAACAAAAATAAGTGGTTTTCATAAAACATTTGTTTGAAGACCCATACATTAGAACGAAAGAATTAAAGAAGGGGAGTTGGGAAAATGTCAGAAAGGGAAAAAAAAATTAAGGTAAAGAGAATTTACTTTAAAGAATATGGTCAATATTATTTGCTGGTAATTGAAATTTTTGAAACTAATAAAACATTCCTTGATCTGCTCAAACAACTTCCTAAAATATTTTAAAATCTCAAGATTTATTGATATAAAATACTCAGTTTTTTTTCAGAGCTGTTTACTATAGCTAACATATGTGACTACCATATACTCTTAGGTCACCAATCATTGTTAATTTAAATATGCCACTGTTATTTGATTGGGGCTCTCTATTTGGTAGGATTTCAGAACATTCCCAGTTAACATCAGACATGACAGTGCAGAAAAGGTTTCTACTTTACTCTGTCTAACTATTAAACAGGCAATAGAATCCTGGCCTTTTGTGCGTGGATATTTATGTTATAGAAATTCACAGTTATTTAAATATTTATAAAATGAGAGTTGAGAGCAGCACTTTCCAAATGCAGTTAATAATGAACAGACATCAAGGGAGCTATCATTATAACAGCAAAGTGCTTTGCAACTCCAATAACTTCAGTAGTGCAGAAGCAGGCCATCAAACTTAATTAAAAGCAGTCAAAAATAAACTGAGAAATTGAACTGTAAAAGGCTGTCCTTTGCCAGAAGCTGGAGGCAGAAAGAAAGCATAGGAGAGCCTTGAAAGTAGTAATGAATTGATAAGCGTTGCTGCCTGCAACTTGTAATTCGCTCTGTCAGATTTTAGTATCAGTTAAACTAGATTAATAGAGCAATCACTGATTCTCTATCTTAAATCCTTCTTTGTCAGCCTCTTATTATAGGCTCCCATGATAGATGGAAGCCTGAGTGGGTCAAAATGTCTATGCTTTCCTCTGCTCAATCACTCTTTAAATAATACTGGCATCCATGTTCACTGGAACCCAGCATTCTGATATTTTGAAAAGCAAAAATTAATTCAGTTATTGACAGACTTTCGCCCTCACTTCCAAAGAAGCTTAGCTTGTTTTTAATCAACAGTAGAAGAAATCCGCGGGACTGTGGATTGACAAGCCTAGCACCACCAGGGGCTGCCAATGGGAAGTGAATGATAAAGAAAAGATAGCAAATTGACTGTGGTTCCGAAGGCACAGATTAATGTGGGCTGCAGGACCAGGACCACAAGGCCAGAAAAAAAATTTGCCCTCGATCATTTTGTTTTTGTAATAATGGTCTTTAATGAAGCTAGTGCCTCCCTGCTGTGGCCTTGTTATGTTTTTTCAACATCAGTGAGAAATAGATTTCTCCCGAATTGTAAGAGAGCTAATGAAACAGCAGGAATATCGAAGCAGAGGATCAATTACTTCTTTGTAGTAATTTCAAAGTTGAAATAGCTATAGCATAGATTATCTAGACAAGATAAACCAGCTTGGAAAGTGGTGTGCAAATGACACAAAACACAAAAACGCTGAAGTAGACAAATTGTATTGCTTTCTAAAATCCTTCAGTATGACTGCACAGTGTCCCTTCAAACAGTGAGTGTTTTAGACATGCCACAATTTAAAGGAGCGAGACCTCAACACCTTAGGTTTGTCATAGTTTCAATGGGAAAATTTAACACCGTTTAAGAGTCCTTCGGAAAGAGACTAACATCATTGCTTATGTTTTAAATTCTAAATGCCGTATTTTGAAGAAAGGATATTTGCTTGGGGTGGGAACACAGACATCCAGACTAAGACAAAGGCAAGGAACTACAGTTACTGCTTATGAGGAGAGCCAAGTTGCACTGGGGCATACGCTTTTATTCATGAAACCATTCATTTATAACCATTGTGAAACTCAATTCTGACAGCAATCCTAATAAGATCGTCATTCAAACAGGTATAACCATCGTACAGATGCTACAGTAATGAAGAAAGAAGCTCCGGCTGGTTAGATAATTAACACTGGGTCGCACAAGCACCTGAACCCACACAATAGTCCACTGTCCCCTTTCCATTTAATATTTACATGAAATACCAACTTTCAAATTTCAAATCACTGAGCTGTAATATAGTGCACATTAGCAGAGTATGTAATTTCCATTTCCATCAGTTGCAGTCGGTCGGCAGCAATGTCTTTGTGCTGATATGAGAGTCAAGTAGAACAACAAGAGGTTCTGGGTGTGAGTACCCTGCAGCACAGGTGCAGTTCACAGCCTCTGAAAAGTTCGAAGCTGAGCCAGCTCATGAGAACTCTCAGAAAAGCTTCTACTGAAATGGTAAGGCAGATGGAAGACAGTCTCCCAGCGTATGGCCTTTCCAGCTGAAAGGGAGGTTGGGCTGAGATGGAGTTTAGGGGATGATGATCCATCAACATGAATCAATGGGTTGACTTGAGAGAGATGGCTAAGGTCCAAGGGGACAAAATCTTAAAACTAGTTAGAAGGAAGAGGGGGAGTCTAAAGTTGGGATCATGCAGAAGAAATAGTTTAAAGTTAAAATGGTATGTCGAGGTGTGGACATAGCTGAGGCACCAAAGCATGGGCTGTGTGAGCATGAAGACCTCAACCCATTTCTCAGCACCCATGCACAGCGAGCCAAGCAAAACTCTAATTCCAGCGCTGGCTAGGGAGAAATAGGAAGAACTCTGAGGTATACTGGTGTGTCAAAGTGACCTGATAATTAGTTAAGTTCTCAGCCAATTATGGGCTCCATTAAAAAAAAAAAAAAAAAAAAAAAAAAAAAAAAAAAAAAAACTAAAAGATAAAAGCAAAATATATGGCACCTGAGGAAAGACACCAAAGATTTTACTCTGGCCTTACACATACATCACACACACACATACACACACACACACATGTACACATGGTATTTGACTAAAAAAGGGCACTAAGATAGTATAAGGAGTGAAGTACTAAGAATTCAGAACAAAAAGAACTAAAACCCAAAAGATAGGAAGCTTGTTCATGGTCACATAAACCAATTATTGTCGCTGACATGGATACTGTAGTTTTATTCCAATGTATTTTGTGTTGATTTACAGAGCAAGACCGATGTCAGTAACAGCAGCAGGCAAAGTACACATGGCTGTAATCCCACAATTGGGAGGTTGAGGCTGGAAGACTATCATGAGTTCAAGGACAACCTGTTCAACATAATGACCTGTCAGGGAAAACAAAGGGAGACCCTGGCTCAACAACATTGGGGATGTTAACTATAATGGTTACAACACAAATTTCCCTCACATGACAATTGAATAACATCCTGATGAGCCAGTTCTATGTTACTATACCAGTAATCGGAAGAACAGAAGTAGCTTCCAAATGCCATAACTTCACAACACAGCTTTTATCCTATAGAGTTGAGTCATTTACACATGCATCTTGATCATATTACTTACTGGAAGATCTAGCTCACCGACACTGCCAAGCATGGACAGAGAGCAAATTTCAAAACAAAAATCTGGATTCTACTGAGCATGCACTGCATTCCAGGCATTGATTGTAAAGTCTGCAATGGCACAGTTAGCTTTGTGCTCTGTGCCTGAGGCTGTGGTAAGGACTGCATGTACTGCTCTTTATAGCAGATGATAACAGCACAGACACTATCTTTGCTCATGGTTTACATACAAAGCAAATAAGGTACATTATGTTTAAGCACCTTCATTAAGATAATTCACAAAACTGCTAAGTGATGAACCGCATATGCAAACCTCTTCTGTATTCACTTCCACAGCTCTCACTACATTGTCTACAAAACAGAAAAAAAAATCTGTAACTTCAGTTACCATAGTTTCGGTCATGTTAAAATTATATATTCTGGAATGATTACACAAAAACTCTAGCAACTAAAGCACATATGTAGATTCTAAGCAGAATGATTTTGCTCAAATTTGTAAAATGTATTTAGGGTTGTCATAAACCCTATTTTGCTTCATAAGATAATAAGAATTTCGTTTCATTCTCATGATGTTATTATAACTCTTTGTGGAGAGCAAAATTTTTCCCAGTACACATAGAGACCTTTGTAGAAATTCTGATCGCCCTGATGCCTGTAGTTGTATAATCATTCTGTACTCACACCACATCTTTAAATACGAACTGTATGGTGATCATGAAATAAAGCGTGGCTTTTAACATAAATGAATACTCAAACAATCTTGTCATTGCAAATTTGGTTGTCTAGATAGATTGGCCTCTCGTGTGTGTGTATGTGTGTGTGTGTGTGTGTGCATGCACACACAGGCACGTGCATTTTCTAATAACCACACACACATTTTATATGTGTGAATTTACCAACTGCAATTCAATGCTCTGTGAATTTTAACAGTTTTAGGTGCACACAGAGTAGTATAAATGCCAGTACAATTTGCCAACTAAAGTTGAATCAGAAGACAAATTTCTCATCAGCTTTTAAAATGAAAGTAAGTGTTCTCTTAATTGTCTCTTTCATATTACTATTTTTTCCTGTTTGTATTTTGTGGTCTTTCACTGTTTAAGACAAGTCCTCGGTATCATAATGACATGCTGGCAGTACTGAGGTTATATTGTCCCAGGCTTAGAAAATAATTGCATTACATAGAATTCATTCCAGCTTGAGTCACAGTGCTACTAATGGAATTCAGTGCTGAAAAACTTTTTCCTTTCAATTAATTCTGTATGGCCAAGACTTTAGAAGCTGCCTGAACAATTGTGATATATATTATGTTTATCTTAACCCAACTATGTCATTTATCACAATCCACTCCCCAAGTCAGAAAAGAAAGGAAGCATAATTTTATTAAAAAAAAAAGAATAGGAAATTATCTAAAAGCAACCCTTTGGTAGTATAGGGTACACAGGAGGTTAGATTGGGTAATTTTAAGTTTCTGAATAAAAGATGTTAGCATCATACAGTTGTGTTTTATTTGCAATTTTACACAATCTTGCTTAGCATTCAAGAAACATACAACAAAGACAAATGGAATCCCCAGGCCTCCTGAACAAACTATAGACTCATGGAAGAGAAGAAAAGCCTTCAAAACCACCTGTACTGCATTGTACACTACAGATCTGATGTGAGAAGATTGAACATTTAAGCTGGGAACTAGTCTGAAAATAAAGTTAACCAACCCTTCATAGAACCATTCAGAAGATTCTAAGTAACTATCATTTTCACTAAGAAATACGTCATTTTATATTAATTTAGTGTTTTAGATGCCTGTTTAGGTTCTGGGGGGTGGGGATAGAATAAATCGAGAGTCCAGGAGGGTCTGGGAGAAGTTTGGGTAGAAAAAAAAAAAACTGTGATCAGAATAAACTGTATAAAAAAATCTGTTTTCAATTAAAAGAAAAGAAATATGTCAGTGAATGTGTATGTTCATAAATACAGTCATTTTGTTATATTTAACTGCAAGATACTTAAAGTCCAAGAGCAAGAACATATTGTGTATGGAGTACTTCGGATGTATTTATAAGTATAAAATATTGATAGATATTGAAATTGTTTTAAGATGGTGAAAATAGAGTAGAGAGTTTAACAGATCTGCCTTAGGGAAATATATAACCTGACAGTCTGTTCTCTGCAAGTTATCACAACTTATTTTTAGAAAAAAGAATGTGAAGATCATAGACACTGGCAGTGTTTAAATTATTTCTTTATAAAGTTTCTCTTTTATTGCATTAACACCCAGCTTTAACTATGCACATGTACATGTATATCAGTTTGCAAAACTGGAAAGTTCAGAGAGACTCTAGAACAGGAATGTTAATTGTTAGTTGTTTTAAGCCCAGTCATAAAGACATTTGGTAACAGCTGCTGTTTCCCCGCAGATCCCTCTCTGTGGGACAAGGAGGCACATGCTTGCATCAGATGAACAACATTTCCCTCATTGGCAGGGGAAATTTACTTAACAGAGGCTCACTTAATGCATTAGTCACCCCAAATGTATATTCAGTAAATGAGAGCTAGAAAGGCTATACAATTGTCTGACCTCTCTGGCACTCACTGGGAAGAAGTTTGAGTGCAGGCAACACAAAACCTATGTCTCTGGCAAGGCTGACATGCTTTCCATAAATTGCTCTCCTCAACAGTTATATGTTGGTTTATTCTGTATCCACTGTGACATAGCAAAGAGCTTTGCTTAAGTGGTTTGATGAAAAGCCGCTTGCATGGATTCACTGAATTTTTGATGGATGGATTAGTGATTCTCACTTCTTTGTTAGAATCGTTGCTCTTGCTCTAGTGAAGACAGTCACACAAACACCTTTGCTATATTTTTTTTTTTTGGCTTCTAATTTGCTAACAATAAACTCCTCTCAGGAGAAGCAGAGCTGTTTTTCTGAAGTCTGCCTTCCTCTTATCACTTCAGCTGACCCTCAAGGTGAGCTTCACATCCTGTTTTGTGTTGCTATTTATTTTAAGTGTTTGTTTCACCTCCTGGCCAGTCCTCACCATGAGGTTTCCAATCTTTATCAATTACATGGAGACAAATTTAAAAAGTAATTTTTATTATAATTGACCTCAAATTCTTTAAAGTGTTCAGAGAGGTTTTCTTCAAAATGCTCATTCAGAATAACATATAATTCTTTAAAGATTGGTCACTTTCTAGCATCACAATCAACAGATATTGCAAAATGAATCACCTTTATTTCCACAAGTGAGTAGTTCATACTATCAAACCAAAATCCTCGTCAATATACTAGAAAGACAATCACTATGCTAACCAAAAGCAGGTATAATTAATGATGCAGCTAGAAAAAATAATTAACCAGTACCTATCACTGACCTAAGGTTTTTATGTGTGCATTTGCACATCAATGTTATTACATACGATATATTTAATACATCAAGGAGTGATTGAATAGATTCTAAATAAATAAATGGTTCCAGTAATACCCTGAGTTGGAAAAACAGCAAAAAAAATATGCTGATAGCTGATGTGTTTATCATCTTGCTGTGAGAACTGATGTAATCTTGGCATGCATGAAAATGTGCATGCATTTGAAGAAAGCAGAATTCCTAATGAATTTTTTCATATGTCACCTACTACTGGAGACCTGAGCACCACTGCATGCCATTACCATCACGGCCCATTCCTTTCTATCATATGTGTATCGGTCAATTTTTCTTTTATAATCTGGAGCGTGTGATTTATATGCTGCTCAGGCATAACTCACAATTATCTTTAACTCCATTTTTTTTTTGACACAGGGATATGCAGACCCTAGTTTCGGAGCAATTTAAGTCAAGAGGTAGATTTTTCCTGAAATATGTAGCAATTACTTATCCTCCTAAATTCTTCTCAGAAGTCCAGTTATGAGGGAAAATACTAGTAAAGTACTGAGTGAAAAGCTGTCTCATCAGCAGCTCTTGCTGCCCCGTTAATACATAGGTGAAGGCTAAACATCTTTTGTAAGAAACTCTAAATTCCTTTTAAATGTCCTTTGAACATTATTGGGATCTGAATATGACTATAATACATTAAATTAAAGAGAGATTCTTTTGGGTACGGATCATAGGAGGTTAATATTTAATTATGAACACCACTGACTAGAAACTGGAAATGGCCAGTAATATAAAGTACTAGAAAATAACTTAAAGACAGCAACTATTTCCAAAGAATGATGAGTGGACTTTGGAGATACAGGGGCGTAGAGCCACACTTCAGTTTGAGGTGATAGAAGGAGAGGAGGACTTTAGAACTATTTCAAAGTTAAACAGAGAAATATGACAAATGAAGAAACATCCAGAAATCCAGTTGTGGTCTCTTAAAGGGATAGGATCCCCTGTCAGTGGACAACTAGGGGTAAATTGTCATCAATCTGTTTGGGTAGGAGGCTGGAGGTGGGAGCAGTGCTGAGTCTTGATGCCTAGAATCCCCAAGCCCATTTTCTCTTAGGTACTTGCGGCTCCTTTGCCTCATGAGTGCTGCTCACCTATGTCTGCCTGGTTTCCTGCTTTTGTTTTCACTCTCTAGCTGCTGTGACATAAATAAGCTAGAGAAAAAGAACATCCTGATATTGTATCTTCCAAAAGATTTTAGGTGTTTTCCATGTCCTACATTCTCTAACTAATAGGTTTCTTAATTGAAGATTCTATGTGGTACGATATATTATGGCCTTTCTATTTCAGGGATGCAGACTGAAAGCCATTTTATAAGGAGGGATTTACCCCAAGTGCTATCATGCTTCCGTCCTATCTAGAATGAGAATGTAATAGAAATTGACAGATAATAAATTTGAAAAGGGTCAAAGGGAATGTTAATGGAGATATTAGAAATTTAACACACAAGAGAGCTAAAAATCTTACCTAACTCATACAGTCATTTCAAGTTACCAGACAAAACACAGAGAAAGTTCATTAAAATCACAGGAAATGAAAGAGTCAAATCTATAGATATCTATAATACAAACTCTGTCATCTTCATGGCTCATAATGAAAAAAGGATATGATATAGATATCTAGGCCCATATTAGTGAAGTGACTACTCTGGTAGGTGTCTCCTTTTATTATGGTCACTACTGAAAAACGAGTAAGAGCTAGGAACTTTCCATGCTCTGGATACTCTGGAAAGGGAAACAAAGATCTAAAAGTCGTTCCAATACATCTTTGATCTTGCAGATGGGTAGCTGTCAGTAAAGACTCCCTTCACTGTATCTTTGCCCATGGAATCTCCTCTACAAGGCATTAATCAAGAAATGCCTGCTGTTTCTCAATACATAGAACTTGCTTGGATATAAACTAAAAGATAAAACGTGACCTCTACATAAAAGTAACAGACTATTATATTGTTCTACAACATTATCTCTTTAAAGTGGGGGCAGTGGATAATCACTACATTTTTCAATTGTCTGTTTTTGTTTGCAAAATTATTGTGGGTATTGGTCATCCTAAGTCTAGTTTAGAGGAGAAGCTAACATCTATAAACCAGGAAAGAATAGAGAATGGATGCTGCACTTACATAGCTATAGGAAAGTCATTAGAATCTTTGGGTGAAGACTTTCCAATGCGTCTGCTCTTGGTACCCACACTCCTGTCCATAAAATTTCACCCATGCTCAATAAGTTAGATCAATAAACTCATTGGTTCCCCAATGTGATGTTAATGAAATGGATCTTTGGTTTGTCATTGGGACCTTATCAGGAAAGAATAGATTTTGCTTACTCTCTCAAATTTGAAGAGAAAATTCTCACAACAGATATTAAATTCACTTGTTTGTGCTATTACATCTCATAATTTTAAGACAGAAAACTAGAAAATAAAAGGAAATATCAGAAGGGTGTAAAAAGGATGTTGTTTTAGTAAAATATATTTTATATATACAAATATTCGAAGATTAAGGTAAATAGACATTTCTAGAATGGAAAGGAAGGTCTGACTAAGTTATTTAAAATACACAAAAGATGATGCTTAGAGGTGATACATATTATATTTAAATTTCTAAGGTCAAAGGTCAACAATTGCAAAGACTGGCTATATATGTAATCAAAGTTAATTTAGAAATGTCTGCTGTTATTTTTTTTTAATATACAATAGTTAAAAATACCAAATGGGTATATAAATGACTTTCTGGGTGTTCAATAAGTATATATAGAAGTCATATTAATGTGATCAGATGGTCAGTGTGATAAAAAGAAATAATGTTTTCCCTCCCCCAAAAGTCAACAAGTCCCAGAGGATTGTGGACTATTTCCCAAAATGGAAAGTCAACTGTTTTTCTCTTGTTCAGGCAGGCAATAGAAGTCTCACTTAGTGAAACATTCAGGGAGCTGCAACTAATGTCAAGCCTTTAAGAAGGAATGACAACACAGAAGAAAGATTTCCTAAATGCTCCTAAGCAAAGCTATGGTCAAGCAAGACCATTGACTTATCCTTACCAAGAACAACTGGGAAAATTAAGAGTGGAGCAGCCAGAAGTTCTTTTCAAGCCCCAGTGACCTCTAAGGACTAGATTACTGACTTGGCTTCATAATACAAAGCAAAAATCAAACTGAAGCAAAGAAGAAGAAGAAGAAGAAGAAGAAGAAGAAGAAGAAGAAGAAGAAGAAGAAGAAGAAGAAGAAGAAGAAGAAGAAGAAGAAGAAGAAGAAGAAGAAGAAGAAGAAGAAGAAGAAGAAGAAGAAGAAGAAGAAAAAGAAGAAAAAGAAGAAGAAGAAAGAAGAAGAAGCCACCTATGTCTGCTTCTTATTCAACCTATGAAGGCCTTGTCTGTTGAACCTGGGATTCGAGATCCTGAAAGTGTGGGATAAACTTCAGTCCAATTCTGTAGACAACTTAATTTCAATTGCAGTATACTTTTATATACAAAAGAAACCAATGATCCAGATCAGAAAAAAAATGTAAATAAAAGTCAGTAAGCACATACTACATATTAAGAGAGCAGCCCTTTTCTAGGAATTTCACAACCAATTTAAATACAAATATTTGCCATGTACTATAAATTATATTTGGGAAAGCATGGAAGAAGGTCATATCCAGATCCAGGGTACACTGATCCAATTAGGTTCTATTGCTATGTTCTGTCATACAACAGGAATAAAAACATCTTATAAATTGCATGTAAACATTTAACATAGGAGACACAAAATTACATTCAAGAATACTCAAATGAATTACCAGGTGGTGGTGGCATACACCATTATTCCCAGCCCTCGGAAGGCAGAGGCAGGTGGATCTCTATGAATCTGAAACCAATCTGGTCTACAGAGTGAATTCCAGGACAGGCTCCAAAGCTACAAAGAGAAATCCTGTCTTGAAAAACCAAGAATCTTCCATGGAATAAAACGCACTGGAAATAAAAGGCCATCTGCCTTTTTCACTAGGGCCCCTCTCATGACTCCCCAAGACATTGTTTATAATGTGTCATTCTTTTGACCGTATTCTGACTCACCTTCAAGGTCTTAAACATCCATCTGTTACAGGATATTTGATCACACTTTGGACCCAAGATTACCTTATTTGCTGGATAACCTGTTTCTGTTTGTGGTGTGGCTCAGTCCCAGCACACATCCTTAGTCCAAGAGTGTTCTGCTTGAATATTATAAACAGGATTAAATAAAGTCAACCATAGATCAAGTGGTAGAACAAACAACCATTTGACAGCAAGTGAACATAAGGTGGTTAAGAAAAAACACAGAGAGTGAAAAGGAGTCAGACGGACAAAGAGATTCACAGGAAATAGAAGGAGGGACATTGAATTGAAGGAGTCCTTTTCGAGGTAGTGTAGGAGCCAGGTTCATTCTGGGATGTCAGTGGAGGGGGAAGGTCAGCTGGGTATTTTCTTTGCCTCTCTGGGCTAGCAGGCTTTCACTCCAGCACCTAGTTACTAAATCTTTATTGGTAAAATCAAATGATAGAGATTTTATTAAAAAGAATACTCAATGGGAAATTCTATCCAAAGATTGAGAGGATTGGTAACAATCCAAGGGACAAGACTCTGCAGACATTAACATTAGTCAACATGGTATGTTATTTAGATAACCATCTTTTAATAATTGTTTCTTGATTAAAAAAATGTTGTTCAAATATAAGACCTCAAACCTTGGCTCACTGCTGCCTTACCTACAGTCAAGTGATACATGCTCACTGTTGTTTGAAAATAAAAAGTAAGTGGAGCCTAAATCTCTTTACTTCTTATCTAGAAGTCATATGCAAAATAGGACCCAGAGAAAATTTCATTTCCCCAAATTCTAGTGTTTAGACAAAAAGCAGTATTCCACAGGAATGGGTTAAGCTGGATTCCCCTTTTTAAAAAAAGTGGTTTTGCTAGTCACTGACAGAAGGGACGAATAATTAATTATCTGTGGTACCTCTTAGCATGCTGACCTTCAGGCTCTCTCTGTATCACATGTACTTTTTACATATTTCAGAATCCATAATAACATCTGTGTACTTCTTACCTCTCTCCATTCCTCCTTTTCTAAATTTCCCTAACTCGTGGGCTTCCCTCCTTCCAGCTACTCACCCTCCTTATTACTGCTCTGTGTGTGTGTGTGTGTGTTTGTGTGTGTGTGAGAGAGAGAGAGGGGGAGAGAGAATGTATGTATTTCCCTTGACTCCATTCCTGCTTCTCTTATGGCCTGGTCTAGTCTACTACATTTTTTTTTTTTTTGCTTTTAACTCTTCCAGATGCTTCTGGTGGTCCTCTCTTTCATATCTACAATAAAAACCCGATAGGACATCCCCATTGTCTCAGTGTGTGGGTACCCCCCTCGCGGTCCTGAGTTCCTTGCTCGTGCTCTCTCTCCTTCTGCTCCTGATTTGGACCTTGAGATTTCAGTCCAGTGCTCCAATGTGGGTCTCTGTCTCTGTCTCCTTTCATCGCCTGATGAAGGTTAATATTCAGGAGGGTGCCTATAGGTTTTTCTTTGGGTTCTCCTTCTTATTTAGCTTCTCTAAGAACC
>NW_026067977.1:8696105-8702173 GCF_014885135.2 Alexandromys fortis
ATATACACATTAGAGTATTATGCTGCGGTAAAAAACAATGACTTCTCGAATTTTGCATGCAAATGGATGGAAATAGAAAACACTATCCTGAGTGAGGTAACCCAGACCCAAAAAGATGAACATGGGATGTACTCACTCATAATTGGTTTCTAGAGATAAATAAAGGTCAGTGAGTTTATAAGTTGATATCCTAAAGAAGCTAAATAAGAAAGTGTTCCCAAAGAAAAAACGTATAGCTATCCTCCTGGTTATGGGAAGTAGACAAGATTGCAGGGCAAAGATTAGGATCTTGGGGGTGGGGTGGGAGGGGGGTAAGGGGAGAAAGGGATAGAAAAGTGAGAAGGGGAGGTTGGGGGGAACTTGGGGAAACGGGATGATTGGGATAAAGGAAGGTTGGATAGGGGAGCATGGAAGCACACATCTTAATTAAGGAAGCCATCTTAGGTTTGGCAAGAGACTTGGACCTAGAGGGGCTCCCAGGTGCCCACGGCGATGTCCTCAGTTAGTTCCTGGGGCAGCTGAGGATAGGGAACCTGAAATGACCCTATCCTATAGCCATACTGATGAATATCTTGCATATCACCATAGAACCTTCATCTGGCAATCGATGGAGATAGAGACAGAGACCCACACTAGAGCACCGGACTGAGCTCCCAATGTCCCAATGAGGAGCAGAAGGAGGGAGAATATGGGCAAAGAAGTCAGGACCACAAGGGGTGCAGCCACCCACAGAGATAGTGGAGCTCACCAAGGCCATCTGGACTGTGACTGAAAAAGCATGAGATAAAACCGGACTCTGAATATGGCGGACAATGAGGGCTGCTGAGAAGCCAAGCACAATTGCACCGGGTTTTGATCCTACTTCATGTTCTGGCTTTTTGGGAGCCTAGCCAGTTTGGATGTTCACCTTTCTAGACCAGGATGGAGGGGGGGGGACTTTGGACTTTCCACAGGGCAGGGAACCCTTACTGCTCTTCAGACTGGAGAGGGAGGGGGGAGGGAAAAGGGAGATGGGGAGGGAAATGAGAGGTGGGGAGGAGGCAGAATTTTTTTTTTCAATAAAAAATTATATTACAAAAAATGAGTCTTTTCTATAAAATACTATAAAATTTATTTAGGACAATGAATTGAATCTTTTTATCTTCCCCACCTTGTAAGACTTTTATGCAAATGTTTTAATCCTCTCAGCTAGTAAAGCCTTTGTTTACAGTTAGGCTCCCTGCTGCATTCCAGGAATTTGATGGCTGGAACAGTGACTGAGATCCCCTTCTTCATTTTCTGTGTGCCAATTCTTTTGAAATTGGCCAATTGAATAAGATTGTTAGGTTGAACCTCAGCCAATAGGGAAAAGACATACTCACTACAGTAAATGATAGACTAAATGGACTTCTTGTTTCTGTGTGTTTGCTTTTCTGAACACTCCCTCCAGATCAAGAGAGAAGTTTGCCTTGCACACACACACACACACACACACACACACACACACACACACACACGGAAAAAATAATAAGGTCCCAAGCAAAATGTCCCTCAGTTTAATTATCTTGAAGTTATCTTGCTTTTTGTGGGTACTTGTCTTAGTCCTTTTTCTATTGCTGTGATAACACACCTTGACCAATGCAACTTGAGCATTGTGGTTTCAGTAGTCCATTATTGCTGAACAAAGGCATAGTGGCTTGAACAGTTTAGTTCTTACACCATGATCATGGTCCTAACTCATAAAAAAGAGATAGAGAGACACACACACCAAAAATATCTTGAGTCTTTTGAAACTTCAAATGCCATCCCCAGTGACACACTTTCTCCAGTGAGCCCATACCTTATAAACCTTCCCAGTTTCACCAAGTTTCAAGCACTCAAATACAGGAGCTTCAGGGGCCATTCTCATTCAAACCACATCCACTGTCACTGGAAAATTTCAGGTGTTATTTCTGTTATGATATGGTGCAGGTTGGGAACTTTGTGGTGTTCCATGGAATGTGGGTTCAAACTACATGGGTGACAGAATACTCCATGCAGACAGAGCTTTAGTGTGGAGTTTATTGAGAGGAGAGGAACATAGAGGGGAAGGGTGAGGAGACAGATAGAGAGAGAAAGAAAGGAAAAGAGAGACAAAAATCTGCCTCCTCAGAAAGAATGTCAGAATGAAGAGAGAGAAGAATGGGCAGAACTTGTTTCTCTCTCTCTTTTCTTTAAATTAATTTGCTGGGGTTTTTTATTAATTTTATTGAGCTCCACATTTTTCTCTGCTCCCTTCTCTTCCTCTCCCCTCCCCTTCAACCCTCTCCCATAGTTCCTATGCTCCCAATTTACTCAGGAGATCTTGTCTTTTTCTACTTCCCATGTAGATTATATCCATGTATGTCTCTTTTAGGGTCGTCATTGTTGTCTAGGTTCTCTGGGATTGTAATTTTTCCACCTAGCACTGGTAATAAAATATATTCATAGCATACAGAGGGAATTCCACATCATCTTCCTATTTCTGTTTAAATAAAAAGGAAGGTTTTAACTTAAACAAAAGACAAGGCACTTCCTGTTTATTTGGGAAATACTATATACTTTTGTGGTTTTTGATGGAGTTGTAGACAATTATAGATATTTTCCTTGGTTTTGATAAAAGATAAATTAGATATGAAACTTTAGACTCACAAAAATAAAAAATATTATAACTGTAATTCTTGTTTCATGCCTGTTTCACTATATGTAATTTTACTAGGTTAAATTTTAAACCTTCCTTTTTATTTAGAAAGAAAAGGGAAGATGATGTGTGATTCCTTTTTTACTCTATGAATATGTTTTATTACCATTGATTAATAAAGAAGCTGCTTTGGTCTATGGCAGAGCAGAATATAGCTAGGCAGGAAATCTAAACTGAATGCAGGGAAAAAGAAGGCAGAGTTAGGCAGACATGTAGCTGTCCAAGAAGCAAGATGTGAGATAACAAACCACAAGACTTGTGGTAAATATAAAATATTAGAAATTAGTTAATTTAATACATGAGAGCTATATAATAAGAAGCCCATGCTAACAGGCCAAAGAGTATGTAATTAATATTAAGCCTCAGAATGAATATTTTATAAGTGGCTTAAGTAACAGGTAGGCAAAGAAAACCTGGTCCAGGGGGACCAGCAATACTATTTATAACTCCAATGAAGATTATAACTACTTTTTTAAAAAATGTGCTTGATCAGCTAAAAAAAATTAAAATTCCTTTTTTTGTTTTTGGGTTGTCTAGGTTATCTACATTTCTAACTGCCCTTCTTATTTAAGAAGTTAGTTTATACAGAGAGAAGCTTATGATATTCTAATTCTGGTGTTCCCTAAATGGGTAGAAAGTCAGTGCAATATTCAGAAAATTGAGAACTCATTCATTATTTAGTGCACATTTCTAAGATTATAGGCATAAGAAGAATGCAGTAATATTTGTGTTATGGATATCTAGGGGACTCAGTGATTCAGTGAGCCATACTGCAGGAGAAAGCTAAATAGCAAATAGGCTCAAAATATGGGTTAGTAGAACATGCACATTTTCTTATCTGTGTACATAAGATTACTATTAAGGAATCCTCACACTGGTAACTGGTTTCCACTTTCCACATGACATTAGATCTTTACCTTCAGAGAACCTTATTCATCCTTGACCAGAGTCTATACTGTCCTCTATTCAACTATTACAATCAACGTTAACTGTGTTTTAGTGTAATGTTTATCTTCTATCACATTTTTCTCCCCAAATTCATTTTTTGTTGGAAGACATTGCTGGCTGGTCAGAGGTTCGTGTCTGCATAGCCTAGCAGTTTGTCACAACATTCTCATCAAAATGGAACTCTCTCCCTGCAGCAAAACTTCCTGTCTCTACTGTCCTTACTTGGAGAATGTTGCTGGGCCTGGAGGAGTGACCTCATCAAAAAGTTGACCCTTAAACCAGATGCTTGATTCATCTTTAGCTTTACCTTTGGCACAGACTTCTGCTGAGGAGACCTGTGCTAGGGTTCTGCTGCAGGACTCTACTGCTACAGACTAACCCTTACAATAGGAGCATGCCGCTTAATGTGAATTAGGGTTTGTCCCCAGGCTCCCCAATCCTACTCCCCAATCCCATTTATTCCCTATGCTCTCAAGTAGAATTGAGCTGATTTACTAAAATCTGTCTCCCAGAAGTCTGTCTCCATTTGTGCTCATGAACCACATAAGTTTTGTTTTTTTTTTTTTTTTCCTTCCTTCATTCTTTCCTCTCGACCTGGTCGCCAACAGGCCTAGTAGTAAAGAGGACCTCTTCAAATCTTCTCTCATTCCCTGATACAGTGTCTTTTGCATGTTCCATCTTCTATTTGGATGGAAGTGAGAAGCTGACTGACCCTTTGGCATTAGGTCAAGTTCCTCATTTGCATGGTGATAAGCTAGAACCTGAAAATGAACTGGCACAGAACTAGAGATTACCTTCCCAAGGTGCTTAGAGGACTTGGGCAGTGTATGCTGGCTCTGCAAAGTTTGACTTCTCTAGGGAAGAGTATATTTAATTCTGTAAACTGATGAAACTTGTAAGGTTGTTTTTTTTTTTTTTTTTTTTTCTTTCTCTTTGAGCTGAAATAAAGTCTGTCTATGTTGACCTAGCTAGACTCAAATTCCTGGGCCTAAAGAATTTCATGTTTCAGACTTGTCCATATCCTGCTAACTGGAAATACTGGTGTAGGTCACCCTATTGAGCAACAAGAATTTTTTTTTGAAAGAAATATGTTTGAAAGTTGCCCACAATGATGATGGTGATGTTTTGAATGAACAGTGTCTTTCCATAAGCTTGGAACACTGGGTCTTCAGTTGGTGGCACTGTCTGGGGGAGATCATAGAACTTTTAGGAGGCAGAGCTCTGCTGAAGGAAGTATGTCACTGGGGGTGGGCTTCACTGCTTTACAGTTTATACTACCTTTCAGTTCACCCCAATTTTAATTCCTTCCCTCTTTCCCTCTGCGACTTCTTTTGATCTCTGTATCATAACGAAAATGAGCTGGAGCAGCTGGAAACTAAGATAGTCGAACACATTCTCACTTACCGAAGAGCTTAGATATGTAGTGGAAAGATATAAAAAGGACCAGAGAATTAATTAGGAGCCCTAAGCAAGATAATTAACTTGTTCTCAATGGTGAACAGCTTTTGCAGAGTGGGCAGGCACATGCAATATGCAGCTTTAGAGAGCCCGGAAGCAATTCAGTGGAAAAAATACAGTGAGAGAGAAAAGACCCCATTGAGATAGCTGGTGCTTGAAAACTGCTGAAGTATACAAAAAATCAGCACGCAACTTTACCTTCTCTCACACACAAACTAGTATTACATCTATTGGACATAGAGCTTTGCAGGGGGCTATAGATAAGACTGAGGGGTTAAGAGCATTTGCGGTTCTTCCAAATTCTGAATTCTGCTCCCAGGTCACAAATGTTGAGAACTTTCCCTCCAGAGATCTAACCCCTCTTCTGGCCATGGAAAGCATCTACAGATGCATGGCATACTCTCATACAGACACATGCAAATAAATACAAATAATTGAACAATATAAAAAATGGAGATGTAAAGTAAATATTATACTAAAATAATCTTATACAGACATACAATATGAATATAACTGGAAGCACTAACTTTTTTTTTAATATTTATTTATTTATTATGTATACAATATTCTGCAGGCCAGAAGAAGGCACCAGACCTCATTACAGATGGTTGTGAGCCACCATGTGGTTGCTGGGAATTGAACTCAGGACCTTTGGAAGAGCAGGCAATGCTCTTAACCTCTGAGCCATCTCTCCAGCCCAGCACTAACTTTTTTTAACTAAATTGCCAGCTCCATGATGTCCTCTGGTGGCACCTTCTGAAATTCCAGAAACAGCCTGGTTTTCAAATTATACTCAAAAAGTGACAGAAAATGGCAGGGAGAGTGAAATGGATTGGGAATTTGTGATGGAATAAACAGAAAACTTTTGAAATAATTAGCTGTAGTCTATTCCAATCTTGACCTATTAGAATTAGTTCTACTTTTTGAGAGAAAGTTGTTGCTAGTTCCAGAAATTTTTCCCTAA
>NW_026067977.1:8702814-8752296 GCF_014885135.2 Alexandromys fortis
CTTCTTATTTAGCTTCTCTAAGAACCCGATTTGTAGGCTCAATGTCCTTTATTTATGGCTAGAAACCAAATATGAGTGAGAACATCCCATGTTCCTCTTTTTGGGTCTGGCTTACCTCACTCAGGATAGTGTTTTCTATTTCCATCCATTTGCCTGCAAACTTCAAGAAGTCCTTGTTTTTTACTGCTGAGTTCAGTAAGATTTAATGAATAGAATCACCCAAATATTTACGTATAAATAGAAATGTCTAAGTTCAACTCTGAGACTTGTGGATATATACACAAGTTCCAAAGCTTTTCAAAGAAAGATGAGTAAGACAAGGAAAACAGAATGGAGGAACACAAGAAAGTACATTTGATAGGATTGCATGTGGAACTCCTCTCATGCTAAATCTCTCAGAAATCGTGTGAGCCAGAATGAACCTATCATGGAAAGATGGGTTTGGCCCTGAAGATACAGAAAGGCATGGGAAAGACATCGAGCTAACTGATTTCTTTAAGAGGAGAGCTGAGATTTAACTTTTCAATGGACGGATGACCAGTGTGAGAAGTTCTTGAGAGATACATAAGGAAAGCAGAATTCCTTTAATTTCCAACTTTATTCTACATACACTGATACCTTTTACTTCAGTTACACATGAAAAATTATAACTTATACAATTATAACTTTATCTTATTAGTGGAAACTTTTTTAGGCCAAGATAAAAAGGGAAACATTTGTACCTTTCCATACATACTAAGTGAGACAATATTGTTTTGGAATGTCTATTGTTTCCAAGAAAGTCTGTAGATTCCAGAGTTTGGAGGGCTCTCAGAATGTATTTTCCTGGAACTATTTAGGTACATCTGGGAAGCTGTCATATTTTAGACACCCAGTAAATTTAGACACTGAATAAATGGACAGGAAAATAGACATGCACACAGGCTCTAATATGTACTGAAATCATACTATATGGGTATAATCGCCTTACTCAATATTAGTCAAATTTTTATAAGTCTATGATAAATGAAATTCTTTGTTGAATTCTAAACTTCAATTTTTGAAATCACATCCTTTTCTGAAAGAGAAATAAGAATAGTATTTGTAAAATCTATGCGATAAAATATTAACTGTGGGAAATACTGATCCATTCTCTGATGATGGATTCAAACAGGTGACAACTTGATTTTCACCCTTTAAGAACTCATAGTGAATATTTAATTAGGGACCTATTATTGTCCAACATATTTAATCTTGAAGCACACCCACCCAATAATAAAACTGACACTCATTTATCATTGTTATTTTACTTTAAGAAATATTGAGGGTGAATAAGTTTTATTATTGCCCTTTGCTAAAACCAGAACTGTTTATTGGAAAAGTTATAAGAAAATTTGTGTTTGGCTTTATTTTGTAGCTAAGCTAATATTAGTCATCAAATACCAAACAGAATAAATTTCGCTTTTCTCAAAAAAAAAAAAAAAACAAAAAACATGAGTTTGTGCATCAATCAAAGATTAATTTGAAATTACTCTTATTGGAGCTATGCTTTCCCTTCACCCATTAGTGATTAGGGGCATTTGTAACTGATCATGTTTGCATGAGCCTGAGGCAAACTTTAAAAAGTTATGTCAAGCTAGATGTGGTGGCACCTAACTTTAATGCTGCACTCAGCTCTCATGAGGCAAAGGCAGGTGGGTCTATCTGAGTTTAAGGCCAGCCTGGTCTACAGAGTTAGTTCCAAATAAGTCCAGACTATATAGAGAGACCTTTCCTACAACAAACAAACAAACAAACAAATCATGTATGTATGTATGTATGTATGTATGTATGTATGTATGTATGTATACCAATCCCAGGTCTCCGTCCCTTCTCTCCTCATGCTACCCCCAACTTCCCCCACCTCACTACCCTGCCACCTTTTCCTGAGAAAGGGTTGGGAAGTCAACTAACTGTCCTATCACCTCATTGAGGCAAGACCAAGCCTTGCCACTCTGAGCCTAGGCTGAGCAAAGTATTTCTCCATAGAGAATGGGCTTCACAAAGTCAGTTCATGCATGAGGGTTAGATCCTATTCCCACTACCAGTGGCTCCACATACTGCCTAAGCCACACCCTTGCCATCTGCATTCAGGAGGCCTAGCTCAGTCCTATGTAGGTTTCCCTGTTGTCAGTGAGGAGTTAGTAAGCTCCTATGAGCTTGGGTCAGCTGATTTGTGTAGGTTTCTCTATCATGCTCTTACTGATTTGTTCATAGTATTGCTCATCCTTCACTTCAGTTGTACTCCTGGAAGCATCTACGTCCATCTGTTTCCCGATGAGGGTTCTAGCTTCTCTGGGGTTGTGCATTGTAGACTGGTTATCTTTGCTTTATGTCTGATAGCCATTTATGAGTGAGTATTTGTCTTTCTGGGTCTTGGTTACCTCACTCAGGATGTTTTTTTCTAGTTTCATCCATTTGCCTGCAAATTTCAAGATGCCATTGCTTTTTTTTTTTTAAAAAACTGGTGAGTAGTACTCCATTGTTAAATGTACTACCTTTTTTTTTTTTTTTTTAATCCATTCTTCAGATGAGGAGTATCTAGGTTGTTTTCAGCTTCTGGCTATTATGAATAATGGTGCTATGAAAATAGTTCATCTAATGTCCTTGTGGTGTGAGTGTGCCCACTTTGAGTATATTCCCCAGAGTGTCATTGATGGGTCATGAGGTAGATTGATTCCTAATTTTTAGAGACCTCATCATACTTATTTTCTAAGTGGCTACATGATATCGGAGGTCCTTCTGTATTTGTGTTGCTTTTATTGGTTAATAAAGAAACTACTTTGGGCCTGATGATAGGGCAGAACTTAGGTGGAGTAGACAGAACAGAACTCAATGCTGGGAAGAAGGGCAGTGTGGCAGATGCAATTGTTCTCCTGCCTGAGATGGACGCTGGTTAGACTCATGCCGATAAGCCACAGTCAAGTGGCGATATACATTAATGGAGATGGGTTATACTAATATGTGAGAACTAGCCAATAAGAGGCCAGACAGTGATTTAATTAATACAGTTTCTGTGTGATTATTTTAGGTGTAAGCTAGCTGGGTGGGACGAAAAGCAGACCTGCTCCTCTCACAAAAGCTGTACAAGTTTGCATGCCCACCAGCAATGGAGGAGTATTCTCCTTTCTCCATTTCGTCTCTAGCATAAGCTGCCATCAGTGGTTTTGATCTTAGCCATTCTCATTGATGTAAGATGGTATCCCAGAGTTGTTTTGATTGGCTATAAATGTTGAGTATTTCCTTAAGTGTTTTTCAACCACATGGGATTTTTCAGTTGAGAATTCTCTGTTTAGATCTGTACCCCATTTTTTAATTGGATTATTTGATGTCTAGTTTCTTGAGGTTTCTTTTTGTATATTTTGGAGAACAACCTTCTGTCAGATAAGGGGTTAGTGAAAATTTTCATTTTCATTTTATATGCACATTTTTCTAAGGGTGTCAGGTGCCCTGGAACTGGAGTTACAGACAGTTGTGAGCTGCCATATGGGTGCAGGGAATTGAACCTGGGTCCTCTGGAAGGATAGTCACTCTTAATTGCTGAGCCATCTCTTCAGTTCCCTTTCCCAAATCATGTTTTAAATTATACTTGTTTATATTTCATTGATTTCTGGTCTAATTATTTTCACTTGTATTAATATGAAAGGGACAAAAGGAAGAAAGGAAAGAAAGAAGGAAGGGAGGAAAATAGGAGTGAGGAAGAGAAATAGGGAAGGAAAGAGAAACAAAAGGAAATAGGAGAAGTGAATGAATAAATGCATAAACATACAGGAAGTAGGGATATATCTGCTGTATTCTTCCTTATGTCCTCTACTTGAAGATATTAGAATATTAATAAGCTTAAATTTTTGCTTTTATTTTCAGTGGCATGACTCACATTCATGTACAAAAGGGAAAAAATTAATCCAAGGAATTGTGTGGATCATAGTCTCAGGCTGTCTATTTTATTACCAGACTTCCCACTTGCCTGCTCCCATTTCTCTTTGCCACCAGAGGGAGATGGAAACCCGCCTGTCTGAGTGGAGCACTGACAGCCAGCTGCAAGATCTCTAGGGACTGCCATTTCAGAGAAGTTTAGACAGCGATAGGCAGAACACGTGCTGCTGGAAAGGGTTTGTGTATTCAGGCAGTACGAGGATCATTACTTCATGCAGACAATTCAAAATCTGCAGACAAAGGGTAGAACTGACAGAAAAATTGAAGCTGGTGTTTGACAAGGGAGCCCTTGACCTCACCCTAAAGGAGTCCAGTCTCTAAACTTTGTACAAACGTCTTCCTTGAAGCTTTCCTTTGCATTCTCACTCCCAGACAAACAACCACTGACTGGTGCCTTGCTTTTCTAATTTAAGTGTTAGGTTTTCCTGAGGGGCTACCCTGCTAAATTCTGAACTGAAAGATAGATGCATCTGTGTATACAAGTGCTTTCACTTTTAACTTTCACTTCTAATACAGCTGAAGGCAACTGACTGCGTTTGTAGGTATCATTTCTTTTGTCTATGGTGTATATAATAGAAGGCTGTATGCTATTGACATTTTTTATTGTACTTGCATGACATTTTTACATTCATGTGAGGACATTACGATATTTTATTTTTAAATCATACAAATTGCGGCAATGTTAGCTGGTACTGAACAGAATATACAGGTAGTGTGTATTTCAAATAAAAATGACTTAGTCATTTTTAAAGATTTCGCTTTCTGAAGTATATTTTACAAAACAGTAATTCCATGGGAAAAAGTTTAAAATGGATTAGTGTGTTAAAATTGTTTTGTTTATCATTCTGGAAAGTTTATATCAAAGTGGGAATATAAAATTCAATTATTTTTATTTCCCATATCCTGCTGTTATTTAGCCCAGTTAGTTGGCCAAATGCCCATGAACATTTATAGCTAAATGAAAGATATAAAATAATCTTTTTGAAATTGGTTGGTGAAATGTTAGCTATCATGGACACAAGATATTGTTTCATTTTCCAAAATATTAACTTTATCGAAATGATTATGGGGTTTCTTGTAACTAGGAAGTCAAATTTAGCTTAATATTTGTGTGTATCGACTTTAGTGTCTCTAATGACCTCATTTTACTATGTAGTCAATGTTTATTTCCATATATATTTTATTCAAGTAAATTTGGAAGTCCTGATTGTAGTCACATAGAATGAAGTGATTAGTATAGAGACCACGTTTTAATGGGTGAGAAAGTATGTATTCAACTCTGAGGAATAATCTAGCAGTTCAGTTTAGTGAACATCCAGGCTCGGAACTACTTTTCTGACCCGAATAATGGGAGCTATTATACAGTGTGAGTATCTGACTGGAAGAGTGAATAGAGCCCACACATAGTCCATATAATAGAGCAAAGAGAGGGAACAATGCCAGAATTAAGAATCAAGCAGACAAGAAACTGACAACAAAAAGCCAGTAGAGAAGAGTTAGTCAAAGTGTAAATCCAATGATGAATCTCTGAAATGAGGGGCAGGTTTCAAAGTAGATTATGAGGAGATGGTTCTCACCAGAACACAGGCTGTGGACCTTGACTCAGAGTACCCTGCAAAGGGCTGAGATGCAAAGGTGTCATGGAACCTCTTCAGTTTTACAAGTTTTTCTTTCAATGAAATAATTCTTTTCTTAAATAAAAACTTCTTTATTGAATCTTTGAGGGATTCACATCATGCAGCCTAATTATGTACGCCTTCCCATCCTTATTGCATGAAAGAAAACAAAACAATGTCAGCAAGAAAGCAAACAAAAGCAAGAAAAAAAAAAGAAAAGAAAAGAAAAAAGGCATCAAAACAAAGCAAAACAAAAACACACCAGAAGTAGTAAAAATCTCTGCTTCTCCTTCTCTCCTTCACCCTGATGGCATTGGAAGCTTCAGTGTGTCATATAATACATCCCTTTGTCCCAACAGCTTGACAATGAGTCATTGGTCTGGTTCTAGGCCTCTGGTTTCTGGTACACCATCCTCACACAGCTTTACAAATTTTATTCTAGAACAAAGGGGTAGTTTTATTAATTTGACCAACAATTTAAAACAATTCTATTATATATAAGATGAATTTTTGGAAAAAAACTAAAAAAAGACAATACATCTATTATTATTTTCCATATTGTATTGTGTTGTGTTGTATTGTATTGTATGCGCATGGGTGTTTTACCTTCATGTGTGTCTGTGTACATATATGTACTTGGTTGCTACAAAGGCGACAAGAAAGTGCAGATTCCCTGGAACTGGAATTACAAAAGACTGAACGCTCCTGGGTGAGTGCTGAGAATTGAATCCAGGTCCTCTGCAGAACCAGCCAGGGTTCTTAACTGCTGAACCTTCTCTCTCCAGCTACCAAACACATATATTGTAAATGCAATTGACAATATTAAACCAAAAAGTTAAACGAATGGGATATGCCTAATTTCACAGACTATAATTTAAAGGATCACCTTTTTTTATTTTCATTAAAACATAGTTGTATGGCGGTATTTTGTGTGGCTGAAGAAGGCGGAAGTGTTAGACACTATGCTGTTAGAGGTGTGTTTATATTCCGAAACACCCTTCGTAGATGTACATCTTTAAACTCTGTTTTCTGTTAGGGATTTTCTCCAGAGGAATCAGCTGAAGAGATCTGCAAACATTAATATAAATGGGCTTTCGTTCTACATTAAGATAGAGACTTTTAAAAGCCTGTCAATGTATATCTTTATGAGAGATATTTAGGTTAAAAAATGCCAGAACATTACACAGAACGGGATTATATTAATATACTCTGTCAATTTTTTTGGTTTAAAATATGTAGTGGATCAGAGCAATCATGATAGCACAGCTGACATCCTAGTACTCAAGAGATTGAGGGAAGATAATAGGAAAAGTTTGAGACCAGATTGGACTGTATAGCAAAATCTTGCCTCAAACAAGTCAAAAAGAATAGGTGTATAATAATGTATACAACACTGAGATTTTCTCCGGGTTTATATTTCCTTTATGTCAGAAATTGTTCTAAGTACTTAACAAAAATTGCTTTGTCTTAGTGACCCCAAGGGAGAAATGATAATTGTCCATAAATATGTGTATGAAGTCTGAGGTGCAAATTTACTGGGGTCTCAAGACAGTAGCTAGCACTTTGTCTAGGAGTTGAATACGGGCACAGTGGCTCCAGAGACCATAATTTCTGCCTTACAATGTGCATTTTGGCATTAGAGGTTTTTGATTTGTTCGGTGATGAATTTGTTCTTGTTGTACAGAGACCCCCCCCCAATGTTTGCATGTACTACAAGGGTATGTACTACTTTTTTATTAGAAAAACAATTATAATGATAACTGCAGGTTTGGAGAAATAAGTAATTGAATTAGAGGGGGAAAAACAGATGTTTAGTGACTGTTCCTGACTCCCACCCCCTCAAAAAACAGAATCAACAAATATTAATTGCAGCACGCTGCTCCCGCCAGCAGAAGAGACGACTGCAACAGGATTCTTCTCAGAACACACTTTATTGGAGCACTTACTCTTGAGGTTGTAAAGAGGCAAAAGACCCAGTCCCCGTGAAGCAGAAGAATATATACGGTGCCAGACAAAGCCCTGACGTGTCATCAACCCAATGGCTCAGGCCAGAATGGAGTGATCGTGCTTAAATTATGATTAGCCAGATCGGATGGCCAGATCGAAATACTCCCCGCGTTGGGGGGGGGGGGGGGGGTTCGTGCGCGCATGCACTATGGGCGCGCATGCGCACAAGTTGTCTGTCAAGTTGCGCACAAGCTGTCAAGTTTGACGTTGAACAGCAAATGGCGCCCAGGCTCCGTGCCCCTGACATGACAGCGCCATGGTGCGCGCTACAATTAATGTCCTAAAGGCTCCCATTTCTGTATGTTTAAGTCAACTTAGTCAACTTCATAATTAGTGCATTAAAATACAAGGATGTAAAGCATGGCTGGCAATATCAAACAGAGAGATTATAGAAGTGATTTTACATTTAGACCTGTTCATTCCCATTTAAAATTCTTTGGCTATTATATAATGTTTACGGCCTCGTCTGAGATGGGGTATAATAGTAATGCCATACATGTACTATGTTAAATGCTAGCATATTGAGGTGGAGGGGTTATAGCTTATATTTAACTCAATACCAACTGTTTTCCAATTGTCATTTTTAGTAAAAAAGACATTTAGACTGATCTGTAAGCATTTTAAAATCCTTTTAATTCTACTTTCAAGCCCCAAACAGTTCTTTTGGTTAATAGAAGAAACTTAAATGCCTCAAATTAAAAATTCAGCCTAAAATCCTATTCACGAGCATATTATGGTAACATAATATGAAAGGAGAAAAATACACACTAAGCACATAATTGGCAAATATGCATTTCAGGTGGAAACATGCTGCTTCATTTGATTTTTGATGGACCAAATATGTGTGTCAGCAATCAAAAAAATCGTTATCTCAGCTTCCTCCTCAAAATGAAAGAGGAAACCTGAGCCTTTTGTTTATGTTTGATTTTGAAATTTTTGAAAAAAAACATAGATGGGGGAAATCCTTTAATTTTCTTAACAACATGGAGACAATATAACATTGATATATTCAATTATATACACTTCTTATAAATTGGTTTTGCATAAATCCAAGGATGCATTTTCTTTCTGTACATAATTTGATTTAATTGATCATAATATCAAATATTACTTTTGACTCTGAGACCAATGATGGAATGGAGTTTTCTTTCTTTTGATCCAATGCTCTTGTCAGTACATTTTTACATATACATCCCAGAACTATATTTCATAGACTTATTCCAAATATATTTTTTCCTTTCACATTCTTATGTATTCCTAGAATTAGCAGTCAATGAAGAGAAAGCAAACATTTTTAATGAATGAAAGCATTAACTAGGAAGGAAAGTCAAAATGTTTATTTGGCAAGAGTCGAGCCAACTTAACCTTTACCATTTCTCTCACCTCTTATATTTGACATTCCGTTTCTTTATGGACTGTCTTATGAGAAAGTGTAGGCCATATACCTCTGTAACACTATACTCCCAAGAGATAGGGTTCCTGAAAGCATAATTCTCTTTCCTTCCACACCCACAGAAATGTCTTAGGAAGCTGTGGATGTTCTTCTTTCCCAGAACTGATCGTCCTGAAGTTAGGAGACAGACCAACCTGCACCAGAAGCCTTTCCCTCTATCCTTTCCTGTATTTCCCCTTCATGTGGACTCTGACACATTTTTTTTGTTTACAAGAACTTTCAGATCATATGGCTACCAGTGGTAATCAGAAGAGCTGTTTTGGAGCTGATAACACGTTGGGCAGGCTGTCTCTATGAGCAAATCAATTCAAAGAAAGTCAAATTCATTCCTTCCCTGGAGTTGGGCAGCTTGTTTCAATCATGATCCATTTACTTTTCCTCTATCTAAGTAGACACTTCTTATTTTTAATTTTCATTTATATGAAAACTGGCTGGCCAGAAGGCTCCAGAATCTTACCGTGTCTGCCTTGATAGCACCAGGCTTATGTGGGTGCTATACATCAGAACATAGATTCCCATGTATGGCAAACATTTTACTGACTCATCCATCTCTTCAGTCTCCCAACATACAGATTTTCTAAAAGCCCAGATAGGAATGTGTTGCCTTATAGCACAACTAAATGTGTTTTAATGAATATATGACTGATTGAACTAAAATGTATAAATAAATGAAGTCAAATTTGCATATAAAATTAGTCATGTTTGAAGTAGCTGTAATTTGGGATGGCTGAGGCAGGATGATCACCATGAACCTTGGCTACATAATGTACACACACACACTCTCTGTCAAAAATAAAGAATGTTAAGTATATAATATTTGATGTACAGAACAATGGAGCATATTAAGATTGTACATAAAATATTCTAGAAAATCTTAACTAAATCATTTGTGGAAGCTTAATTCTTCTGTAATCTAGCCCTCAGAATGCTATGGAAAAGGGGATATGAGTTGCAGGCCAGAATCAGTTATACTCTGACACTTTTTCAAAAATAACAAAAAATTGATTTTTCAATATGCTGAATTCAGAGTAATATATGTGCAAAGTTGATGACCATTTATATAAACACATGTGTAATTGATTAGTGCAGTGAGAGCTTTTCAACTATGTGCTATGCAGGAGTGAACTGTGTTTGCTAAGTTCAGCACAAGTCGGTGAGTAATTCAGATGCTGCTCTCTCATTAGGGAGGAGAACCACTGAGGAGATCATAATGAATATTAAACAGAACATTGGTAATGCATGCCTCACTGATGTGAATCTTCAGGAAGATGATTTAAGCATACTAAGATCCATGTTTATGCATGTTATTCTTTAATGAACTGAATAAAAAAAAATGTGGCAGATTAAAGGCACCCACAGCATCAGAACGAAAAGCCCCACTTTACCGCGCCTCCCTATGATTCTCTGAGTTTGATTTTCTTGGGTAAAAGAATCCTGACTAGTGAGCTTTTGTTTATTTTTTGGATCATTTACTTTCCAGATAAACTTAATGTTTCATTAAATATCCCCAGTGATAAGAGACACTGATTTTCATTCCATGTTCTTTTACCTTCCCTCACACTTCTCTGTCATTTTACGTCTTCAGAGTATCCTCCATGTTGTTTCCTTTTATCCCTTTGGGAAATTAATCCAACAGAGTCTTATTTTCATTTTGTATATGAATATAGTTAAATTTCCTGAGGCTTGAGAACAAAGATGCTTGCACATGCCATGGAGAGTGGCCGAGATTTGAGCATAACCTTTCGATTCACTTTTGAGGTAATGATAATTGAGGGATTAAAGGCTAGAAAGATGGCTCAGTACTTAAGAGCACTGCTAACTTTTCCAGATGAGGGTTTAGTTTCCAGCACTTATAAGGTGGCTCACAACATCAGTAACTCCTGTGTCAAAGGATATGATGTCCTTCTAAGACCTCCACATACTCAAGCATCATTCTATTTTGAAATTAATTTTTTTTAAATTTTTTTTTGATTTCTCAAAATATTGTTCAATATAAATGCCACTCTTATTTAACAGCAATAATTTGGTTCGACAGACACTTGGCAATGCTACAGAGAGCTACTACTTTTCCAGGAAGTTAGGCTGATGGCTGGAAAGAGAAAGCACAACTTTCTAGCTGCATGGCACCTTAAGCCACAGTCCCAGAGCCCTGCAGCTCTTACATTCAAAATGGCATGAACACAATTCAGCTGCTGACAGAGTGAGAAATGAGAGACATGACGTGGACACCAAATGGAGAAGGCCATTACACAAATATATGTATATATCTATATATGCATATGTATTTATTTATGTATGTATATTTGTCCAAAAATAAATATATGTGTATACCTGGACACACAAATACACAGAATAATTATTTCAGTAATGAAATGTGTAACATTGAACTATTAAAATAGAGATATAAATATTTCAATTATGAGACTGATATAGTATATATACTATTTCATCCATTATCCCATCCTCAAGTGCTTTAATTAACCCTACTTTGCAAAATAACTATTGTATTTCAACAGTATCCAACAACCCGGAAGGAATTTGACCACCCACATTGATAGCATCTTCTACTGCTCATTAAAGGATGAGGTAGAATGCACTGAAGATTTGGAAAAGGTACTTTCTGACTTAACAGATAGGTGAGAGGTGTCTGGCCCATTCCTGTTTCCCATAGAGAAGTTCCTACAGGAAACCATGGAAGCTACAAGGAACAGGCTACTTCAGATAGCTGTCTGGCCATGTACTCTATGCACTTGAGGGTCTTGCCTTTGCCAGAAGTGAGCTCAGGGTTGGCTGAGGTTCCCAACCTGAAAAGAGGAGCCTTGATCTCAGACAGATGTTAATATTTTTTTCAGTTACCTACAGGGTATGATTCTAATTTCAAAAACTGAGTTTTTGTTATAATCTAATGTAATTCAGAACAAAATTACCTCTTATGCTCTTTTGGGGAGAAGCAGTGTTAATTAATGGTCCTACCTATTGTTTAGACAGCACAGGTTAGTGTTGCAAGGAGAGAGGGCCTGCTTTTCATCCTAGCTGCCCAGCTAACTTACAAGCGAAACAATCACACAGAAACTGTATTAATTCAAACACTGCCTGGCCATTAGCTCTAGCCTCCTATTGGCTAGCTCTCACATCTTGATTTAATCCATTTCTATTAATCTGTAATCATCATGAGGTCGTGGTTTACAGGGAAAGATTTAGCATGTCTGACCAGGCATCTCCATGGTGGCTCTCTGACTCTACTTTCTTTCTCCCAGAATTCAGTTCTGTGTTCTCCACCTACCTAAGTTCTGCCCTATCAGATCGAGCAGTTTCTTTACTGATTCACTAATGAAAGCAATACATAAACAGAAGGACCTCCTATACCAGGTTAGGTCAGTATAAAAACAAAATGAAATATTTCTGTATTTGAAAATTATTTAATCACAGGAATCAATATGCTTATTTGTTTAATAAACTTGATTTTATTATCTTTTAATTATATTATTTTAACCAAATTTAATAGGATTCTGAGTATCAGATCTTATGTTCTCTGTAAACATATAAATAAAAAATGTACATCATAAGAGAAATTATTATTAACTGGGTTTCTGATATGTGGCCAACTAGTATTGTAGTGGTTTGTGAATATTTTCTTATAAACTGTAGAATTGTTTCAGTTCTATCTTACTTTCAGCTTTACTAGTATATCAGTGAAATCATAAACTTTGGAAACAGAGTTTAAATGTAGTTATTAGTTTGATACATTTGATATAGAATCTAAAAAAATTATGAGATAGTAATTGCAATAACTTCTCAATTAAAATGATCAGTTTGACAAACAAGATGTTGAGTTGAAGGACTCTGCTTCTAAAGAAAATGACTATGACTTAAGCTGGAGTCTTGGTGCTGTCTCTAGATATGAGATTTGAAAAGTTCATGGAACCTTTCTGTATTAGCTACTTTTCTATTGCTGAGATAAAATACTATGACTCAAACAACATATAGAAGAAAAGATTTATTTGAGCTGATGGCTCTAGAGGGAGAACAGTCCATTACCATCAGGGCAAGGAAGAGTTGTAGTAGGGAGACCACTTGTTTCTTTCCCGGCTGCTCAGACTCCCGAAATAACCATACAGAAACAGTAATAGCTAAATCACTGCTTGACCAATTACTTAAGCATATTGTTAGCTAGCTGTTACATCCATAATTAATCCATATCCATTACTTCATATTTTACCAGTAAGCTCATGGCCTACCAGCAAGGTTTCAGTATGTCTGTCTCTGGTGGTGGCTCATGGCTTCTTTCCTGATTCTGCCTCCTTTCTCCCAGCATTCAGTTTAGTTTTCACCACCTAGCTCTACTCTACCCTATCTCAGGCCCAAGACAATTTCTTTATTAACCAATGATATTCACAACATACAGAAGGGAATCCCACATCAAGTGGCAACAGACAGGCATAAGAGCTGGTATATATAACAAGCTGAGAACTCTCATCCTAAACTGCAAGCAGGAAACAATGAGAAGAAACTAGAAGGGGCTTTTGTCCAGTGACCTGTTTCCTCCAGCAAGGCCATTTCTCCTAAGCTGGGGGCCGAATATTCAAACATGCAGATCTATGAAAGATATCAGTCAAATCAGCTTTGTTTGTCATAGCCAGAACCTGGAAACAACCTAAATGCCCCTCAAATAAAGAATGGATAAGAAAAATGTAGTACATTTACACAATGGAGTTCTACACAGCAGAAAAAAAATGACAGCTTGAATTTTGCAGGAAAATGGATGGAGCTAGAAAACATAATTTTGAGTGAGGTAATCCAGACACAGAAAGACAATTGTCACATGTACTCACTTGTAGGTGGTTTTTAAACATAAAGCAAAGAAAGCCAGCCTACAAACCACAATACCAGAGAACTTAGACAACAATGCGGACACTAAGAGAAATTTGCATAGATATAATTTACATGGGCAGTAGAAAGTATAAAAAGACAAGATCTCCTGAGTAAATTGGGAGCATGGGGATCTTGGAGGAAGATTGAGGGGGAAGGTAGAGGCAGAGAGGAGAGCAGAAAAAAAAATGTAGTGCTCAATAAATATCAATAAAATAAAATAAAAAACAGTAAAAAAAAAACCCTCCACATTCCCACATGTAATTTTCTCATGTGGGATGCATATCTTGCCAGGTTATGAAGAACAATTATGGATGATATGGACAATGTTGGTAGACACTTTCTTCGTGGTAATTACTGGCTCTTATTATTATGGCTACATCAGTTTAACAACAAAGATATTCAATTTGAGGCATAGGTTCATTCAATTAATCCATTTGTCCACCTCACTTTATTCATGCCCCTGTTATTTCTTTTTCACTAAATTGTGTTATTAAGATTGTGTGTTCAATAATTTAATTTTATTAGTAGAGACCAAACCATATGGTTTGTTTAGTTAGGTTTCTAGAGTTTAGAGTTCAAGCCTGGCAAGCATTTTTGGCTTCTGTTATTGCTACGAGCCAGGTCCTTTCTTCTAAATTCTGTTTTTATATAATAATATAATAATAAGATGCAGTTTTTATTTCATTTTGTAACCTAAGTTTGTGCGTACTATACTTGTGTATGTGTTAGTGTCTTTTTTTTCTCATCTACTATCATATGCTATTTACCTCACTGTTTTCTAGTTTATATATCCTTGAAAGCTAGTTTTGAGAAAAATTACTATTGAAACAAAGAAAAACCATTTTCCTGCATGACATACATAATTCTGTTCAGTTATTCTGTAAAGTCTTCTAGTCTTTTATTTTAGAGACATTTTGCTTTGTTTATTGGTGCTGCGATTAAACCCAGGCCTTCTAACAAGGTATGCAAATTCTCTACCACTGAGCTACCCTACTCCCTCCAGGTCTTTAGTTTTGAACCACTGTCATGTACTGAATATACATTTAGAGGGTAATAACAGTACAGAAATGTATACTTATTGATCCCTGGTATTTGAATCTGCATTTTATATTCAAACTTTAAATAAACATATTTAGAAGACTATCTTTCAACTTGGATCATTTTATAAATTTTACCTCTCTCCTTTCTCAGTTGAGGCCTTGGGAAATAATTGTTGATGACATAGTCCAAATAGTGGGATAATGATGAGTTCAGATGTAGGACATTAGAAACTTCACAGAAAAAGACATACTTAGAAATACAAAAATGTCTTATGGATATTTTCTCTCACATACGTTTCTGGTACATTGCATTCTGTCTGAAATGCATTTGGACATGTAGGTAAAAAGAAAGTAGGACTTGATTAGGAATGAAAAAAAATTAGCTCATTCTAAGTCTACCCAAATATTCTCTGTTCATCTGAGAGGTAAGACAGTGAATACCTCATACAGGGTTGCACCTTTAGGAGAATTTATCATGAACTCAATTTTTCCATCAAAGTTACAGTTTTTGTGACTTTTTCCTGACTTGAGACTATCAAAAATTTTGGTAAATATCAAAGATTTTGCATATGCGCTAATATATCTGCTACAGATGTATATACTTACTTAACCTTTTTGTGACATAACGTAAGTCATCAAATGAGGAAGAAGCAAATAAATTCTTGGATAAAATCATTTTCTTCCAGTGATTACATATCTCACACAGCACAAAGATTGCATGCATATGAATGAGTGAATACTCTTAGCTTTATGCTCCTTCGCAATCTAAATCTGCATGTTTTAATAGTTTTTTTTTCCTACCAATCCCTTATGATGATTAGCTCAACTGGTATTTTTTAAAGCTTCTTTACTTAACTTTAAGTGCCACATGGTGAAGCCATGATCGTTTGGGCAAAATTTGTTCTCATCCTTCACAGTACTGTTAGTGCTACAATTCCAGGATGTATACTGTGTTAAACCAGTGTGGTCAAACTGCAATACATGCGGGAAGAAAGGCAGCATTACAAAACCCCATGGTGGGAAAATAAAGGGAGTGTATTTAATTTCAAGTCATTTCCAACTTCATGTTCATTAAAACAACTTCCCGTATCCTATTTTGTATTTTATCCATCATGCGTTAGCTATGAACTCAAGTAAAAGAAACTCTTTGAAGCCTAAGTAATATAAATCTAATTAAGATACTTGCTAGCCAAGAATAATTATAACAATTTACAAGCAAATTCTTCATGAACTCACCACTGCAGCTCTTGATGAAGAAAAATCAGATATTTATGACTTCTTTATTAGGAATTTGTTTATTTGAATATTCTTAGGAATCTTTAACTTAAAATCAAATGCTAACTATTAAATATTTTATTTACTCTATGTATCAGAAATCGATGTTCAGTTTAACATAGCAGAGTAACTTTATAGAACTCTAGGAAAAAATGTTATTTTTGACATATTAATATTTGACCTTATTCATAGACATAGAAACATTACATCTCTTAGCTTTTACATTCTTTCTGTCTTCTCTACTATTATGTACCCTGAATCTTCGATGGAGGCATATATTGATAAAGATGTCTTTTTTAGAACTGAGTAGTCAAAGACATTTATTCTCAGCATTTTGATTAATTATGAGTCTTTGCATTAATTGTTTCCAACTGCAAAGAGCAGCCTTTCTGACCAACACTGATACCAGCTCAGATCTATGAATAAAAACATAAATATTGAGGAGGTAATTTCACATGATCAGTAAGCAAAATGACACTAATAGCTTTCACACTAGGGTCTACAGTCATCTCAGCCACTGACTTCTGACCAGGCATGAGTTCTTTTCTATGGAGGAGGCTCCAGATACAGTCAAAGTGGTTAATTATTGTGTAGCCATCATGCCATTATTGTGCTAGAGGACATGTCTTCCCTGACAGATCAGTGTTGTGGTGCACAGTACCCAGATCTGAATAAGGCCACTTGATGTCTTTTCTCCTCACCAAATCATGCATTCCTTCCCTCACTCTGAAAGCCAGTCAGCATTTGATAGATGTGCCTGTGGTTAAGACATGCTCTTTTTCATCTAATTACTGAGAAGTAGCCTTTTGGTAAGGACCTAAGAAGTCTTGCCATGGCTTTGCTGTTTTCTTTGATCAGTGAGGACTACTGAGAACTCAAGACCTAGCAATGGGTTTTGATCCTACTGCACGTACTGGCTTTGTGGGAGCCTAGGCAGTTTGGATGCTCACCTAACTAGACCTGGAAGGAGGTGGGTGGTCCTTGGACTTCCCACAGGGCAGGGAACCCTGATTGCTCTTTGGGCTGATGAGGGAGGGGGACTTAATTGGGAGAAGGGGAGGGAAATGGAAGGCGGTGGCGGGGAGGAGGCAGAAATCTTTAATAAAGAAAGAAAGAAAGAAAAAAAAAAGAAAGAAGTCTTGCCATATATGGCCAGTCTCGAAAGGTGGAAATTTCTCACCCTAAATACAAGTAATTCCTATCCTGAGAAACACTGCTATTCAGGAGTTATTTATGAATAGCTACAAAGATTTAGCATGCAAATATAAATCTGCTCACGTTCACTCATCAATTTTTATTATTGTCACTTAGTAAATGGATCTCCAGTTAATGATTTTTGTAATGTGTTATTAAAAGTGTTTTCCATTATAATCCAAATAAATTGCAACTGATGTCAGATTTGCATTATATTTATTTTTGAAACTGTACTCAATTATGGTAATTGCTAATATTTCAATTGATGCCCAAAGCAACCACATTTTCTGATGTGTCGTTTAAAACATTCTTTTATAATACATAACTCAGTTAGCTCCTTAGGCTGATCCTCTTCAAAATGAGTTCCTTATATATAATTCTTTGGTGGATGTTCCTTTGATTCTTGTGTTGTTCTTTTACTTATTAAGTCCCTATGCTTTTTTGAAAAACTGTTCAGCAATCCAAATGATCTAGACCATTTCTCAAATATTAAGCTATTCAAATCAAAGCCCTAAGAATAAACAAGATTGGCTTGTTCATAGTTCAGCTACTTGAACCTTGCATCAGTACAGACTTTCTGTAAATAAAAGACTTTAAACTAAAAGGGAAATCTCAGAAGCTTTTACACTCTGAGTCTTATATTGTTTTTTGGTAACATGGTTCATTTTTCATCTGTGGAATTTTCCAAAATCTTTAAATTTTTAATAAGAATCCATAAGACCTTGAAAATTTTCTTTCACATTCTTTCTCTCTGTCTCTTTCTCTGTTTATCTCTGTTTCTGTGTGTGTGTGTGTGTGTGTGTGTGTGTGTGTGTGTGTGTGTTAGGAAGAGTTCAGCCTCCATAATTTGTAAGCTGAGGTTGCAAGGAGAAAGCAAAAGATAGAAAAATTAATCTGTCTCTGTAAACAAATGGATGGGCCCTAAGCATGTAGCCATCTCGTTTACAGCAGATGAACTGTGACAAACAGACCCTGTAGCTGCCCATCACTCATGGTGTGGACTAAGTTTCAGCTTCTACCTATGTGCTATATAACCTCAAGAAAGACAGGCTTTCCATTAGAAATGAAAAATGACCTTATTCCATCTCCATTGTGATAGACTCAATTTTTAAGTTATTTATCATAACCATAAAAAAGAATAGCAAATATATAAATCAATGAGAGCTTAAGAGACTGCAGACACTGAGTGCTAGACTGAAATGTAGCTGATAATAGCTCTTTATTTATAATTTGCAAAAATGAAAAATGCCACTTTTTCAAGAAGCCTCATGAAATATAATTGAGTCTTATTGTGGGTTCCAGGTGCCTTGCCTCTCTCTTCTCTCACTCTACCAGTCTATGGTTGAATTTTTTTTTCTTTTATACCCTTGCTACTTAATATTTTTACTTTCCCTTTTCCCCAAGCCCTAGAAGCTCACTGATATCCATCTTTCTCCCCGTGCTTGTCTCACAAGCACCTTTTGGGATAAGAATACTGTGTGCAAGGGGAGATCGTTTCCAGTTGTTCCACCATATTCCCTCATAGTGAGACTTTTGGTTACGAATGCTTCCCAAACTCTCTGTTCATAAAGAGAAAAATTTAGATATATATACAAATTGTTTTCACCTGCTGGGCAACAAGAGACTCAATTTTCTTTTTTTATAACCAGGTTTTAAAGAAAAAGTAAAAATGATTCTTTTGGTTCAAGGAAGAATTTGAAGCCTTTTTAGTACTTTATGTTCTTGTCTTTCAAGATAAAACTATACAGACATCCAAAGATGAAGCAGAAACATCAAAGACAAATTTATTTCACCAGTATTTATTATCATGGACATTAGGGCACTGTATTACAAGACAGAGTAAAAAGTAACCCTGTAATCACAGGAAATACGTTGTATATGCACATGATGTTTAACTCATTTTTCAGGCACATATGAAGTACACACCACTCAAACTGTTCTTGCAAACGCATACATTGCTATGCACTACACATCCGACTGAAGGACTAGAGGACCCCTGGAGGGAATGGTACTGAGCCGCAATGTAGAGCGGGACAGTGGCTTAGGCTAAGATGAAGAAAAGGGAGATCAAGTGAGAAAAAGAAACGCGAAGCCTCAGAGAATATACTAAGTACAAGACAGAGAAAATAGAGTTTTGGATGAAAGCGATGAACTCAGTTAATCATGAAGATGGTGAATTGGGAAAGGCAGCTCGCAGATCACACTGATTTAAAGGATCCTTTAATGTACACACAGATGAACATTATAGAGGATTTGAAGCATGAGGAGATGATGTGACCTCAATTGATTTTCCATCAAATTTCTGTACTGGATTACTGCACACATTTGATGAGATCTGTAAGAGAGGAAGTGAAAACATATAGCAGAAGGCTGCAGGAGTTGAAGCCAAATGATAAATATTAGATATGATATAGTGATTATTTGTTATTCATTAGAAAAAATGAGTCATCATCTATAAGCTAGTAGGGTTAAAACTAGAAGAGGAGACACCATTGGACTATCAAGGTTCTTTTGCTGTCTTTCAATAGAGAGAACTAAATATGTTTAAAGGTCTTTGGGAAAGACTGTAATGACATTGAGTTCTTTCTTTAAAAAAGTGTCTCATGGAAAAACATTGTTCAACATGTTCAATTGTCTTATATCATACAGCCAGAAAAAGAAGCTTGGTTGTTTAATACTAGAGATTTAGTTTCTAACCTTAACTAAAAATGTTTGTGTGTGTGTCTGTGTATGTGAGTGTGAGTGTGTGTGTTAGACAGCTAGGTAAATTTACTTATTTTCTAGAAAAAGTTTTAGATATAAATATGTTAGGGATTTGATCTATTTCATCAATAAAAGAGAAATACTTTGTATTATAAATATTTCCAATGATTTTCTAGATACTAAAATATTTTTCCTAAATTTAAAATTTTGATTATTTATTAATTGTCCACATTATCCTCCAATCATTAAAGAGATATTATACATAAATTCTAATGATATATACCCTGGAGTCAAGGTATTTAAGTAATTCTATTTAAATTATAAGCAATGCCATTTTCTTTTATTCCTTTATACTGGAGCAATCACAAATACACAACAGCCTCAAGCCAAATTGCAAGAAAACAGTGAAAATGAAACATAGGTTCTATTTTTAATATTTAAAAAGAATTCTTTCTTAGCTTGGTATGGTGACACCCATATGTCACCTCAGCAGTCAGAAGGCAAAAGTAAGAGGATTACTATAAAATCAATGCCACTGTGGTATACTTCTCTACCAATAAACCAGCCAGAGTTATATCATAAGATATTGCCTGAAATAATAATGATAATAATAATAGTAGTAATAATAATAATTACAGTGAATCAGAACTCTCTGTGTGTTTGTAATCATGGCCGTTTCTTGTTAGAAGGAGTATAATGCCATATTTTTAAGTGGCCATCCTGGTATAGTGACCTCTATCACCTTAACCATTGCCTCGTAGCTGTAAAACAGCTGTCTTGCCTCCAGTTGCATCATCTTTCTGTAAGGAAGAAGTCAACATAAAAAGAGTAGGATGTACCAAGGTATGTGTTAACTCTGTCTCTATTTTGATAAGCACTAGTGGACATGTGCTCCTTAAACTTTCTACTACTTTTTTTTTTCCTTTTGCAAACTGTGTCACATCGTCTTATCTGTTAGAGTCAAGTGTGGTGGTCTGAAAACATTATGAAGGGGCATTTGTATTTTGAGCATAATTAGTGACATAAAGATGCCAGATAGGTAACTGGATATGGTGACCATGTTTCATGTCATGGTTTTCACTGGATTCTTTTATGAGTAAGCACAATTTAGGAAAATGATTTTATGTTAAAGAAATGCATTTAATTATCTGGCTTATGTTTATATAGGAATTATTACCAATGACAATCATACTTATATATAGAAAATAACAACTTCAAATATTATTTATATATTTATTTATTTATAGAGAGAATCTTATGTGGTCCATGAGGACCTTAAACTTGCTTATGTATGCAAAGATGTACTGGATCTTCTGATCCTCTTGCTTTGAGCTCCTGAGTTCCAAGATTACAGGTTTACAATACCAAGTCAAGTTTATGCTGTGTTGGGAAACAAACCGAGATCATTATGAATGCAAGGCAAACATCTACCAACCTAGTTGCATCTCTAAAGAGGAATATGATTTTCAACCATGATACAATGCTTAGACTAATATATTTTAATTAGAAAGTATTACATTTTCACAAAGTAGGATTTACAAGTCTCAAATATTTTGTAACTTTATTCACATTTCCTTTGACACAAGAACCTTGACTAAAACTATGTTACAGTGTAAGAAAGACATATTAATGAAAAAAAATCTGCACTTAATACAGCTTTCCTTCCTTTTCTTTAGTAAATGTAAAATACATTATCAGAAGTACTCCTTTAGAATATGCTTATATTTTACTCATGTTTTAGCCATATTTATTCCCCACTAAGCTTTCAAAAATAATTCCATTTATTCTTTGAAAACTAAATTTCTAAAGGCTTATAATAAGTTTTACCGGGATTGCTTATTACTAAGATATTTTTCTTGTATGTGTAAAAAAATTCAGTCATGAAAGCTTATAAGTTATATCAATGGTAACACTGTAAAGTATCAATTGATTTCATAAGTGCAGTAAGAAAGCATGCATCTACATTTACTTTATGTAAATAATATGCAGAAGAAATACATAAATAGAATGAATCTCTTCATTGCCATTGAATCTTATGCTCATAGTGAAAATTCTAATGGAGGCCTGGTAATGGCTGATGTGATGAGCTAAAGTCTGTTTCAAATTGTTAGTCATTACAATATATTTGGGAAAATGTTGCTTACAGATGGAGATACTTAGTGATAACATCCCATAGTGAAGCAGTAGGTAATTATCTCTATTTCTTAGAAGGGGCAGCCAGGTTGAAAGATAACAAAGGCATGGGATGTTAAGATTTGGTAAAACTGGAAGCAGATTGCTAAACCAGAATGACAGAAGTCAAGACAAACAGAAACGGCTGATATGTAATGTTTCTACCTACCAATAGTGTTTTGACAATCAGATTAGAGAGAAGAGTCACATATTTTATTGTAGACATTAGGCTGAGAATAGTGGATTTCATATGTTATGCATATGATTCTTTAAACATCTATAGCTTTTTAAACTCAATTTTAACAGGATGACTGACACATAATAATCTTGATGAGTACTGTATTGATTCCACCCATCACATAACTTTAAGTATAGCCCATATGTATAGAAATATCCGAGGTATCTTCCGGAATGTCACATTCTTACCTCTAGTTTATATTCCACACATTTACTTGGATATCCAATGAATACTTCAGATTTATCATTTTCTTAATGAAGTCATGATACAATAACCTTATCCAACCATCCACTCTCCTACTACAAAGAAGCCTCCTAAACTATAATGAATATATGTTACTATGTGCTCAGGCAAACTCTTGTTTACTATTAATGTCTTCTAGTTTCTCTGTACATCCTAAAGTATCACCTTCAAATTATTCCCTAAGTTACTATCTCACATTGCTGCTATCAATTTCATGGGTGATAACAGTCTCCCAACATGCTGTTTTTCATTTGTTCCTCTGTGTCCCTGATAAACGCCAAAAGCTAGACAGCAAGAGAAAGGACTAGAGTTTGTAAAATTCTGGTTATGGGTCACACTTCTGCCTTGTCCATACTGCAGTAGGAGACTTTTGTTTTACCCCATTACTAGTAGTCTCTAGTAATATAGTCTCAGTGACTACATTAGGTGCTAGATATTTGATTTCCTCCATTTGTGTCTCTGGCCTACTTCTAATTCCCTGAGCAAAGCAGATATTGAAACACCCTCATGATTTGCCTTTTTAAAATACACACAAGCATGCACACATGCATGCACACATGCATACACACATTCCTTGAGTCATGTGGATGCGCTTTCTCACTTGGATTCCTGTACAGACCACTCTATTACCTTTGAGTTACTCCTATATTTAAATATTCATTCTTTCTTCTTTCCATTCTGACCTTTTGCTACATAACCTTCTTGTTCATACATTTTTCTCCAGGAAACTTATCAGCATCTGAACTAAAATACCTTTAGCTTAATTACTTGTTTATTTACTGGGCCTGGAATGTGGTAAGCACTCAATAAATGCTCATTAAATAAATGGATGTCCAGAAAGAAGCAATTAAAAGATTTCAGTGTATTCTCAACTTCTTTCTTTCACCTGATAAAATGATGAGTACGGCTATTTCTATTTTCTATACTCAGCAGGAGAACTAGAAGTGAGTAATAGAATTAGTAGGTACATGTTTTAATTTTAAAAATGAATTTTAGAGTCATTAAATCCTGTTTATTGAATTGTGTGGAAAACAAAATGCTGTGGAGCCTTCTAGATACATGCAATGCTATTTAGTAAATTTTATGTACTTTTGTACTCAAAAAGGTATACTATTCCTGAAATACCTATATTTCCCTCAGCTTACAAATGTTGGTAATGTAGCTAAAGAGTAAACACTGTTCATGCCTTAAAAATGGTGGGTGTTTAGTTCCAGATCAAACAGGAAACACACAGAGACAGACACACAAGCACACTCACTCACTTCTCTAGTGACTTTGAGACTATCACACTTGAATTTGATAAATAGATACATGAGTTTCAAAGCCATTCAAGTAAAACTGAATTTGGTGGCAAGAAACAGGGATTAAGAATATACTCAGTAGTTATGTAAAAAAAGAAATGGTCAGGGGCAACTTCCATAGGCAATGAAGGACAGATTACTCATAGTTTGCCGAGGATTAAAAGTCTGTGTTAAAGACCTCACAGATTTATTTACCTCTATTAATCTAAAAATATCTCAGCCAGTAAGCAGAAGTCTAAAGCATTGGGAAGTCTGGAGCACATTCAATAGAGTTCATCATATTCATACCTGTATTATAGTTTCTATTGCTCTGGTAAAGCACCATATTTAAAAGTACCTTGTCATGTGTTGTAATCAGTCAGTCATGAAGGAAAATATGAAGAAACAGGAGCCTGGAGGCATCAACTACAGCAGAAGACATTAAGGGAAGCATTTACTGGGTAGCTCTCCATGTCTTCCTTGGGTTGTTCTCTTATTAACACCCAGGACCACTACTAGCACCTGTAGTAGGCTAGCCTGTTGTAGGAGGACACATGTTTGTTCCAAGCTGCTCAGCTCCGAAATAATCACACAGAAACCTTATTATTTACAATACTGTTTGGCCAATAGCTTAAGCATATTTCTGGCTAAATCATATCTTAAATTAACACATCTTTATTGATATGTATATTGCCATGATGCTGTGGATACCAGGTAAAGTTTTGTCATGTCTGTCTCTGGTGGGGCTACATGGCTTCACCGTGACTCTGCCTTCTTTCTTCCAGCATTCAGTTTAATTTTCCCTCCTAGTTAAGTTCTACCTTGCTATAGGCCAAATGAGTGCCTTTATTAATTAACCAATAAAAGCAACACATAGACAGAAGGACCTCCCACACCATATCCCCTTTTCTGCTTAAATAAAAAGGAAGGTTTTAACTTTAACATAATAAAATTACATATAACAAAACAGATATTGAGCAAGTATATTTTATTTATATATACTTTATCTTTTATCATAAGAAATAAAAACTATAGCTATCTATCCTTCAACTCCATCAAAGACTCCAGAAGGATATACTATTACCTAAGCAAACAGAAAGTACGTTGCAAGAAACTTCCAAAACTCTAGAAATGACAGACATCTTGCTGCCTTGACAGTCACCCAAAGATCTTCTGTATCATTGGATCATCTATCTTCAGCCTACAGGCACCTATTAGTATCCAGTGGACTTTTCCATGAAGCAGTAAATTTATTAGCAGTTTGTCAGTCACTTTTTTCTATGTCCTACAGAATGGCTGGCAGACTCTTTCATGAATCAGGAACCCAGAAGGATTGTTTTACCTTTAGGCAAGTTCAGTAGTCATTTCTCTGTGGGTCTTACATGTCTAGTTCATACTGCATCAGCAGTCCAGGAAAGAGCAGTTTCTTGCCCAAATGGCTAACAAGCTCCATAAGAAGGCTTTTCAATGTCCATCATCCTCTTGAAGTAATTGGTGCTGCCAGGAGCAGATGTATCTCATGTCATGAAAAGTCTTAAGCTCTTAAAACATTTTCAATGGCATATACTGAAGGCCTCTGAAGGATTTGAAGAATACCTATGTAATTGAAATATATATATATATATATATATATATATATATATATATATATACTAACTAATATGACTATGAGCTTGACTATTATAGATGACTCTCTATTAACCTATATTTCTTAATTATGCATTACATTTTAAATGAGCTGCATAAACACAATACCTTAATCAAGAGCAGAAATATACTTATAACAAACCTGACCTTAAATTTTTATAAATAAAGCAAGATCCATACCAGTGCAAATCTCTATAGAATATTCCCCTTTAAATGTAAAAAAAAAAATATATAAGCAATATGTGGAAATTTGGATGTAATTCTCTTCAAACTTTTTACTGCTTTTGGTTGGGCAAAGTAATTTTGGGGTGTGTTCACAGTGACCTTTTGGGAGGTCTTGGTACATCAAACCACATTAATCTGGAAGGATTCCACAGGTTCTCATCTTCTGTGGAAATAAAAGAAGAATCTCTTTTCCAAAGCAACATCTTCTTAGAATCAAATTTTGAAGACAAGAAACCTTTAAAATGTATAGGTTGGTTTAGCTTAGAAGTCCCTAGAATCAAATGTCTCTCTGTAGTCAAAAAATTCAAAAATAGTAAACCATAATCATATACATAGTACAGACGTTCTGTGTATATTCCATATTTATGTGGCTTATTTTCTTTATTTCTATTACTTTTTCTACAAGTTTACGCTGTCTCTTGAAAGACATTGTCTTATTTTTTAAAAACCATTTACTTCCTTTTGTAAATCTCTATACTCTTTTTCCTCTCTCTTTCAAGCCTACGTATATTTATTCAACACTGTGACCCATTTGGAGGTCTTCTTTTATCTGAATATGTCTATGTCTTTATTGTGTATCTGTAATTATTTTCTGACAAGGCACACCCACTGGTTTTTTTTTTTTATTTTTACTGCTAAGTGGGTATGAATAGGGTCAACATAGCCCTGCCTACTTGATCCACCTAGTCCATTATGGCGGAGCTGTTCACTGCCTCTGAGAGCCATGTATGTTGCCCCATTTCTAGGCACACAGTTGGTCTATGTTGCCATTAAGCAAGCTGTTGCAGTCTGCTCACAGAACACATTTAAATGCTCTGTCTCTGAAAGAGTCAGAGCTCGTGCTGGCAGCATGGCCGAGGAAGCTGCTGTTTCAAAATGCTGTGCCTTTTTTTCTGCTACTGCTGAATCAGGAAAACCTCTCTTAAAGGAGATGTGGGATGCTGCTCACAAACAGCAAGAAGTTGTGTTAAACTTTGTTTTAATTTCTTTTTAAACTTTCTCAGGTTTTACATGGATGTAGTAGACCATGTTGTAGCCTCCAATGCCAATGGTTAACTAAGAAAATACACCATAGGCAAATCTTGTGGGTGTATATTTTTAACTGGGGTGCCTTTTCCAAAATGACTTGAGTTTGGCTCAAATTGACATAAAAACTAGCCAGCACACCATCCCTAACTCCTTGAAAGTTCAGCTAAGTTGAAGTAGGGGCAGAGATACGTATGTAGATGCACACTCTTCTGTTTCCCGGTTCTGATTTCCCTGTTTCATGGTCAGTCTAAATGATTCAGAGAGTATCCACAGAGCTGCGTCTCATTGGTAATTCAAACTAATGGAATTACAGGCAAGAAAATATAAACCATCATTTTGATTTTAACCTTTTTATCCTTTTACTTCCTTACTCTTGGAATATAGATACAATACCCCAAAGATTAGATTAAACTTATTTTTAAGAGTTGTAATTTCAATTCAACTATTCTAAACTTCCCTTATACAATTTAAAATTAAACTAAGGTGGAAGAAACAGAAAGAAGTCCAGCAGGAGAGAAAGAGCACAATATGCCATGGGCACTGGAGATTTAGTATGGAGGAAACATTACTACTTGTCCATCAGTCTGTGTACCAACTCTATACAGGGTCAGGTCTAGAAACTTAATTAATACCTTCCTGTCTTTACTGTATCTCCTCTACAGCCTAGTTCTGTAACACTATTCTGTGTCTAATTTCTAGAATCTGATGTTTGAGCCTCTTTTTAAAAATCTTATTGAAAGTATTTTTAGAGAAATAGGTGGCATATTGTGTAAGCCAAGGACCATCAGGAGGGAGAAATCACATTGTAATTCGAACTACAAAAGATAGTGATTTAGAATTCTTACATTAGTAGAAGATGCTAGCAATTGTGGTTGGCTATTAGGGAGTAAAGAACTGTCTACTGCTTCAGGAGTGGAACGAGTAATGGGTCTGTGGATGAGGTACTTTCCACTCAAGTGTAAGTATTGGGGAGTTGGAATCCCACATGACCACTCCTGTGTAATTCCAGTGCCTAACAGGCAGAGAAATGGGACTCTTGAATCAACCCAGCTAGGTAGCTAGCCAGATTTGCTGTAGAAACAAATCTCAATTCAGTTGAGAGACTGCCTCAATGGACAAGGTGGAGAGCCATGGAAAAAGACATTTCAATATAAAGTTGATTATTGTCTTCTCCAGATCTGTGAAGAATTTTGATGGGATTTTGATGGGGATTGCATTGAATCTATAGATTGCTTTTGGTAGAATTGCCATTTTTACTATGTTGATCCTCCCAATCCAAGAACAAGGGAGATCCTTCCATTTTCTGGTGTCCTCTTCTATTTCTTTCTTCAAAGACTTAAAGTTCTTGTCAAATAGATCTTTCACTTCCTTGGTCAGGGTTACCCCAAGATATTTTATGCTCTTTGTGGCTATCATGAAAGGTGATGCTTCTGTGATTTCCCTCTCTGTTTCCTTATCCTTAGTGTATAGGAAGGCAACTGATTTTTTGGAGTTGATCTTGTATCCAGCCACGCTACTAAAGGTGTTTATCAGCTGTAGGAGTTCTTTGGTAGGTTTTTGGGGTCGCTTATGTAAACTATCATATCATCTGCAAATAACGAAAGCTTAACTTCTTCCTTTCCAATACGAATCCCCTTGATCTCCTTATGTTGTCTTATTGCTATTGCTAGAACCCAAGCAAAGAGAGAGATTGGCACTTACTGTTCTATGTGGCTGTTATGCCCTTCACCCGTCTGTATCTACTTCTTCTTTGGGACTCCTTGTCTCAAGTTTAGGCAATTCATTAACACTTAGTTGAAAGTGGTGAGTTGAAGTGTCCTGCCTTTTCTCTCTCTCGTCCTGTTTTATATTTTATTTATTATTTTTTTAAAGTTAAACATGTGGCTTATCATTGTGGTGGTGGCATGAGGAACTTCAGTAGGAATGACTCCATTTTGGTGCTGAGTGGAGGAGCCATGTCCACAACAATGCCCTCCAAAACTGGCCATTTAGTGCTCCTCAGTGATATTCACAGGGAAAGTCCTTGACATGGCTCCATGAGGAATTCAATGTCTCATTCAATTTATCTCTTGACAAGAGACCTTTAGAAAAAAAAAAAAAACTTGCTGTTTTTTGACATGTGAACATGCACGTGCATGGGTAACATGCACTGCATCATTTGCTTCCTAGCTGTATTGCATCTCCTGGAAGGTCTTTGTTGAATCAAATAGAATATCCTTTCACCAGTCTTTGGAACCAAGAATTATAGTGAAAGTAGCATTAAGTTACTTTCTACCACTTTACCTACAATATGAGAATGTGTGTCCTTTAAAGGGAACAAACACTAGCAAAAACATTTCTTTTTATGTTACTAAAATGAAGTTTTTGGTTGGTTGGTTTGTCGGTAGGTATTTTGTCAAACAAACACCGATCATATCAATTGCATATATCCTCCATGTTTTCCAGCTCAGGCTTTTTAAACCTAATGGCTCTCCTCTCCTCATTGAAGATTTCAGAATGGATAAAATCGGGAACATGTATGAAGAACAATTACTCAGCACAGTAACACCATCTCAAGAAAATATTTCTTGGTTTGACAGGGAACTGTAGCTTTGCTGTATACTGTGGAAAGGCTTTTAGCACAGGAGAAATTGTCAGCACTGATGTTTTACCCCCAGAAACTAATGTGTGCTAGTTTTGAAAGAGGATTTACTTAACTAACCGTGTCATCATACATACTTCTTAACAGCATACTTAGTATTTCATGTTGAGCTTTGTTGAAAAGGATATAGGAGATGTTAAGGGATGTAGAATGTGCTTCAGAGGATGGCCACACGGGAACGGCTGGTTGTCCATCTTAAGTTGTCTAACGTATTTTCCCAGAACACTACAGTGGGTGTGTCATTTCATCTTCCTCCAGACTGGCACAGAAGTTTACAGAATCAAATCATCAAGCACTGAACTATTCAACCAAATCTGCTGAGAAAGAAATTTATCTGAAATAAATGGTTTTATTGAGTCATGACAGATGTTAGTAAGAAAAAAGACCAGGTCTTGGAAGGAGTGTAATTGTTTTCAAAATAACTGCTATAGACATCTCAAATGAAGAAAGATTTATTGGTTGGCCTACTCGTCTGGAAACTTACACATAAATAGGTTCAGGGTTCATGGGATTTAGTCACTGTAGGACTTAAATCAAGGTTTCAGTATATAAGGATTCAGTCTTCTCTTGATTTCACCTGTAGTTGTTATTACATTACCCTTTCTTTCTTCTTTCACCTTCCACGTTCTAACCCTTTCTAAAATCCAGCACATCACAGGATTTTATATTTCTTAATGAGAACATAGACATTTTCTTCCAAGAAGATGATGAGGCACAATTTCTTCTGTGTGCATAGGAATATTTTTCAGTTTGTCTTTTTCCATAGAAATGTAGAAGTCACACAACTTTATTTTGTGCCATATCCTTTTATCTTTAACTTAAAATTTATGTATTCAAAATTTCATGTTTGTTATGTATCAGATTGTTATCTACTAAATCTGAGAAAATCTCCACCTACAAATCTTTCAGAGAGAGACACTTCTCTTTCCTATGAGTAGTTTCTAGCTCTCCTGTTAAGGCTCTAACAAATTCTTGATCTTCATTAATCACAACTGCAGAGATGGCATGACACAATTTTGAAAATGAAAGCCGGAAATAGTTAAACATATTTCTCACCTTGTCCAGAGGCTTCCTGCACACTTGAGTGTTGACCCTTCTTCACTGCAAACTGCTTCCTGAGCCGTGTCTCATACCCTCATCTGAATCCCTGACTTCTTTCTCATCTAGTTGCATCAGGTCAACCAGACAATTGAGGATTATTTTATAATCTCCAAATTCCTATCCACTGAAGCTGTGTATTCCTCCACAGGTCCCATGATGCTGATGATAAAGCAGGCACTGTACAGCACATCATTACCTAATGGTATCTGGGTCTCTGCAAGGTGCTATTAAAAGCACAACTCTCTCCTCTCCACATTCTTTGTTAAACATTTTTCTGGCTGAAATGATTGTCTGGGCCATTCTTTATAAGTCAGTCATTTCTGATCTCTGGTTAGTAACTAAATAATTACTCCTTTAATTCAGTCTCTTAAATTTCATTTTGTCTTTTAGACAGAGAAACCATTCAATCTTGAGGTCTCTTAAGTGCCACCCTTCAGGCTTTAGTGCTATTTTGTAATTTTTCATATTTCACAGGCACCATATTTGCTACCATACAAATATCTCCTTTTCTTCTGATGCAAAAATTGTGTTTTTGTTGCTGTAGTTAATGTTCTGTGTCCCTTTTTTTTTGTTCCTCTTTCCTGACAGTGTATAGGAGCATCCTGCTCCAGCAAAAAGGATCAACCCTGTAGGCTCCACAAACTCCTTGCTGCACAATTGAAGGAACTAGGACATACGTTTTAGGAAACAGAGAAACATTGCATGTTTGATGCTTTGTTGGCTTGTTTGTGTTAGCTTGTCCATCACTGTGACAAATATCGGACAGAAACAGTTTTTAAAAAATAAAGATTTATTTTGATTCATTGTTTCAGAGGTTAAGGTTGATGACTGACTGATCCTCCTTGTTTCTGGCTGAGTTTCTGGAGGATAAGTAGAACAGACCATTGTCCTTCATGGCTGGGTAAAGATGAGAGACAGAGGCCCAGGATAGGAACACACCTCCAATATGTCCCACTAAATATGCCCCCACCTCTGAAACTTCCCATTACTTCCCAGTAATGCTGTGTGCAATAACTTCATAAGTATTTTAGTCAATCAACTGACCATAGGTGACTCGGTTTCTTTGGAATTTCTGGATCCAACGAAATTTATTTGCAGAGCTTTGAAGCTATGAGAATCCATTCTGGGTTGGCACACTAAAGTTGAAAGAATGAGTAGTACTTGATTTCTTGTTTGAATGGGTTAGGGCATACTCATAATAGCATCAGATTTCTAGAATAATATAAAGAGATTAACATTGGAAAGACTGAATTATTCATCACTTTTCTTTTTATTTGCCACAGTGTTCCATGTGGTTCTTTGGGAAAAGTGCACAGTTCATGTATGTGTAGAACCGGAAGCCTGAAAGGAATCTACTGAAAGTGACCCTGAAAGTGTCACTTCCATAATATCCTCTATGCCTATTGAATACTCTCTAGTTCCGTATAACCAGGTCAGTATGATTAGGTAACTCCAGACAACACACATTTTCTAGGTAAATGTACTCTAAGAATAACACAATGAATAGAACCTCTAGGACTGAAAATGTAAAGAGAGCCAATTTCAAAAGCCCACTGCAAACAGAGTAGTGAGTTTGACTTCCCAGGTAATACTGCAAGTCATTTCATTGAACAGAGCATCTGTTGCACCACATAGGAAATGCACTTAGGTACAGTTCTACTTCAGTTGCTTCCCCTGGGTACTAAAAGTTTTGCTCTGGATAATGAGAAAACCAAGTGATGGGAAATTTTCACAGTATATGGCTGACTGACAAAGATATTTATTTTAATGCTGGAAATATAGAGTGGATGAGAGGTCACACAGAGTGTTCATGAGATGTGGCTATGCACAGGCAAAATATTTTAGAATTGTTCGTTTTTTCCTCACTTTCAGGAGAGCAGATATAATTGTCTTATTTTTCATAGAAACTGATCCATTCTTCCTACGATCCACAATTGATTTAGAGATGTGGCTGCTCCGTAGGTGAAAGCAAGGAGGGACCTGATTCACCTTTGTACCCAGGCACCTGTGATTGCTAATCATCACCTCTTCCTTTTTGATTGAACACCCTCTTTCTTTCTATCCTTTGAATGCTAATTTCCAAAAGAATTTTTCTTTATAAAGTCTGTTGTGATGATAAATACATATATAAATTTTCCTATGTTAAAGCAATTTTTGTGACCACTGTAGAAAAGAAAGTATTTGTGTTCAGAGTTTTGCAGTAACAGGAAACTTGAGTAACATTCTGTTAAATCTGTGAAAGCACAAACATCTTTAAGGAAGGGTGCTAGCCTCTTGCTCTGTAACTGTCACATCAACCCCAGCCTGGCAGACGCAGAAAGGAATTTCTTGCATGGTCTAAATTTAGAGTTCATCAGCCAGCACACACCTTACAAAGGCCATGAACATTGCTGTTATGAAAATGCTGACAGCAAAAACCCTCATTGTCTTCTTCAGGAAAGGTTAGTTTATTTTGGTTGAATATGTATTAATCTGTGTATTGCTATGTGGCTGTGACTTAGTAGCAAGGTTCTGGCTGGTAGCTTGCATCTTTCTCCTCTGGCGGCTCTATGGTGTTTCACTGACTCTTCTTCCTTTCTCACAGCATTCAATTCAGTTTTCCTACATAGTTCTCTTCTATTAAGCCACTGACCCAAACAGATTTATTTATTAACCAATAAAAGCAACACATAAACAGAAGGACTCCCCACACCACATACCTGATCCCTATCCATTTCCATTCATTATATTCCTCATCCTACCGAGGTGTCCATCCTCTACTTTCATTTCAGACTGTGTGTATGTGTATGTCTGTCGGTTTGAACACATTAGTGACAAGCTCAGTCACCAACAATGCAGTGGTGTCACATTAAGGGAAAAAAATAAAAGTACTTTCCCTTGGAATAATTTAAACAAGAGTGTGCTCAGATTTGCATTTTCCACTCCTCTCTCCCAATGCTCCCCATCACTCCCTGTCTGACTGCTGTTAAGAGTCTGAATCTGTGCCTGGCTTACTGCTGCCTTGCAATTTGGTTTTCTCTGTATCACTTTCCATGACTGTTTATGTGTGTTCCTAGCAAAGAGTCTTATTCTCTCTTTAACTGAATAGAAAGCATCACAGGAGTGAAGACTACATTACACAAACGTTTAACACAGTTTCACATGGGATGCTGCTTTAATGACTGTGTTGAATAGTTTTATGTTAACTTGACACAGCTCAGGTAGTTTTGGAAGAAGGAACCTCACTTGAGAAAATATCCCCCACCAGATTGGTCTGTGGAAGACTGTGGGGCATTTTCTAGATTGATGATGGATGTGGGAGGTGCCAAAGATGGGCTGTTAGTCTTAGGTCCTATAAGAAAGCAGGATGAGCAAATCATGGAAGCAAGCAAACCAGTAAACAACAGTCTTTTATTGCCTCTGCTTCAGTCCCTGTCTCAAGGTTCTGTCTTGAGTTCCTGCCCTGACTTTCCTCAGTCATGGAGTGTAACCTGATAATTGTAACTCGAAATAATCTCTTTCCTTCAGAATAGCTTTAGTCATGGTGTTTCATCACAGCAATATAAACCCTAACACAGGTAACAATCTCAATTCATCCCATCTGGTACAGATAACAAAAAAATGCTAATAAAATATCATATATTTTTCTCTACATTTATGGTGGATACTCGTTTTATAAACTCACTTTTCAACTCATTTGCTCCTTATAGAACTTATTATGATTTAATATATTGTTGGAGACCAGTCTCGACAAAAATACCACTTACCAGAGTAGGGGCATGGGGAACATAAATATAAGTAAAGAGTAAACAGAAACGAAAATAATAACACAGAAAACGTGGAATAGTATTGGGCGGGAGTTCTAGTCAATAATGAAATTACCTGTGTTTCCTTTTTCATACATTTTTCACTCCAACACGAAAGGGAGAAGATGCAATGCAAGACCTCTTTAACATGATACAAAAGACAACTTGAACAGTCAATTGCTTCAACATTTTGAGATATTAAGTTATCAGCATTTTGTTTTTTAAGCAGTGAAGTCACCCTAGAACAAGTATTCTGAAAGCATCCCTTCTTCAGGTTAAACCTCCAGTTACAAAAGAAGAAGCAGATGTATTCTTGCCTATCCTCACCTTCTGTCAGGGTGAATGGATTTACCTGTATGTGCCATTTTTATATCAAAAGTACCAAGTAATCACATCCTGATTCAGGGTGTGTAGCTTTGATTGTTGTTAGCAAAACTGAACATCTTCTAACTCTCTGACCTTCAGACAAAGTGAAAAAAGACTCACATTTTTGGGTCTCTATAATTCCTCCCTTTTTATTAATTTCAATAAAGCCTGTGCTTCTGTAACAGGACAGATGATCCTGCCTGCCTTATCTGAACACTTTCCTGTTTCCTAGACTTACTTGTCTTTGGTGCATGCATTCCAATTATGTATGCCCATATCTTAGGCACCTGATGGGAAAAGGGATTAACACCCCCCCCCCTCGTCTCTGACTGCCGACTTATGTAAACAATGGGTTAGGGAAAAAAGTACCTCTGTACTCTGTGTTTCTGAGACAAGTGTCTACCAAGAGAGTTCATCAATAATTAGGTAATGCTTTGCAAATATACATGCTCCTGTGGCTACAATATCTCCTCATTAAAGGAGTAGAGGATGACCAGGGTTGGGAATGCCCTTTTTAATTGGTGTAGAATATTTTTAAACAATTTTTTAGCTGTATGGAAATCTAAAATTCTTATCAAATATGTCAAATTCAAGATGTCTAACTTTTCTTAACATCTTATAGTGAACTAAAGCTTTACAAACATTAACAGGTCAATAATATAATTCTAGTGTGAAAATTAACAATAAACACATCTCTTTTACTATAACCATGTTGCACACATGCTCTTGTAAATAAACTCCTACAGTTTTTTGTAAACAATGCTAATAAAACTAATAGGTGCAAATAGTAATGTATTGTTATGAGACTGTCCCTTATGTTCTAAGAGACTGGAACTTTTTCTAGACCTTATAATCAAAGTTAATACATGTTGAGTTCACGTAAGACATATTACTAATATCCTACTGTGTATACAGTTTGATTTTAACCTACCTTATGTGAACAATGTAACAGCCAATATTTATTGCCTTTGAGTTCTCATGTAATCAACTTTTATGACCTAAACTAATACATCATGTGATTTTAAATTATATATTCTTCCATGCTCTTGACACACAAGTAACCCAAGTACACATATATTGTCAGGGACCAGCTGAGACAAAAATACCACTTGTCAGGGTAGGAGTGTGGGCATCAGAAATACAAATAAAGGAATAATGTCTCTTCCTCTCCCATCAATTATTATCTCTATATAAATCATCATGGAGTAGGGGTAGGACCAACAATCAATTTCTCTTTCCCAGCCTTTGATCTTGTATAGATAATGGCCCTTGTTTTGAGATGAAGTGTGCAACAATGGTACAGAAGTTAGCCTTCTGTACTGCTTCCCACCTTCCTGTGAATCTCTTATTCTTTGTTTCTGTATTGCCTCATATTCCTTAACCTTTCCTGAAGGCATTATGAAGTACCCCATTTATGACTTGGCAATGAACAGTCATTCCTTCTTAGCACTTTGACCACTTGTGAGTCCCAACAATTACTGCTAACTACAACAAAAAGAAACTTTTCTGGCTAAAGCTGACAGGAGCACTATTCTATCAGCCTTCATGTAGCTACTTAGAAAAAAATTTGACAGGTTCATAATGTCAACTTAACTGCACAACAGTAGTAGCCTCTGACCTCTCCAATCCTAGGGTTTGGCTGGGTTTACAGAGCTAGACACAAATTCCCTCCTATAGAGTAGACGTCTGATCTAGTCAGAAACTTTTTTTTTTTTTTTTTTTTTTTTTTATCATCAACAGACTTGCTACTGCTTCACTGGGAGTCCCATCTTGCTTCTGGATATTGTTGAGCACAAGTCATCCCAGGCAGACTATATAACACCTTCTACCAGCCAAGAGGAAGTTAGAAACTTTCCTACCAAGTTCCAACTAGATTTTTCCAGCATTGTCCATAATGGGTTATCACCAGATCTTCTGAACAACAAATATCAGGAACAGTGGATTAAGCTCTACTACCTGGGCATCATTCCTAGCCCCCACCCTGGGGAGATAACAGCATCCACCTCTGTTACTAAGATTTTTGCCATAAACCTTATGACTTCTAGGGAAGCTTCACCCACCCACGCAGAAAACTTCCGTGTAAACTCTTTTTTCTTTTAAATTTTATTTTAGGATAGCTTATGAAATATCAGATTTCCTTAGGGCTTTTTTTCATATATACTTTTGTTTTGTTCTTCCTCTACCCTTAATTATTGTACCTTTCTATTTTGGTATATGCATATGTGTACACCAGTGTAGAAGCATATGTGTAGTGTGTGTGTGTGTGTGTATGTGTGTGTAGGGCCAACAATCAACCTCAGGTGTCATTCCACATTTTTTATTAAATTTTTATCAATACAATTTCCATATTGAAAATAAGTATAACATAATGTTTTGATATAGTTTCAAACAGAAAGAAAATGAGGGATTTCAGGTTACAAAATCCATCCTCTCAGTTAGATAAGGTCTCTATAGATCCTTGTACTTGGTGATTAGGCCAAACCAGGTGGTCAATGAACTCCAGGGAGCAGTTTGTTTTGCCTCAATAGTGCTGGCATTACAGGTGTGCATCAACATGCCTGACCTTTTTGTTTTATAGATGCCTGTTCCTGTTCTAAAAGTAGCTCTTGTAGATCAGGCTGGCCTCGAACTCACAGAGATCCTTCTACCTCTGCCTCCCGAGTGCTGGGATTAAAGGCGTGTGCCACCACTGCCTGGCCCATGCCTGACATTTTTACACTGATATTGAGGATTTAAGTTTTCACACTTCATGTGGCAAGTACTTTATTGACTGAGTGAATCTCCCAACCGTGTAATTATAACTGTTTGGAAACAGGTTCATAGTGTGAATCCCATAGATTGTTTTATATACAGAACAAAGAAAACTTATAAGTGATCTGAAGTGTGCAGCTATAATTCGATTTATTCATACATTATAATTTCTTTCTTCAAACTGGCATATTAAATGATGTTTTAAAATGATATGAGTAAGCAAAAATCTATAATTTTTTCCTTAGTTTGACACTTTGTCACAACAATATGACTTACAGTCATATTAATGGATGGAACGATATTAATTTATTTTTGCATTTTTCAATGAGCAAGTTTGTATCACCATAACAGCTCTGCTTTATGTAGTCTATTTTGAATTTGAATAAAGAAAATTTGTGAAAGGCACCCCCTAATGGCAAAGGAGATCACCAATATAAATGATGTCTAAAAACAATGCCCCTGCACCAGTTCTTTTAAACAGCCTTAACAAGTGCAATGATCTCATGGTTGTCTTATTGTTAAAATGCGGAGGTGGTTTAACAAGTCTTTCCACATCATGTATGCTTTGTTAGATGCTAAAACAGGATTTTTTTTTAGAAAGTGGCATAATTAAAATAGAATGTTAGATGCCCTGGGGAGACATTCACAGCTATGGTTAAATATAAGTGAAATTTCACAGATGTTAGCAAAATTACTAAATGTGTGCTTGTTTCTGAAGCCCTACTTTGAAAATAGATTTTAAAATATTTTCTCCATATGTTTACAGTGATTCTTTTTCACTTAATATGCTTCCTATTTAGAAAGAAAGGTATTTATTCATCCTAATGAGGAAAAGAAATCAAATTATGAAAGATTCCTAAGGTTTTACAACCAAAATGACACCACTTCCCTTTGTAGATAAAGGGCCCAGGATTGCATTCATCATAATCACGTGTTACAAAAATGATGATAGGCTTTTAGAGTGGTACAGGCATTTAACCCAAGATACTCATGAGGCCCTAAGTTAATATAGTGTTGTAGGAAAATGTTCAGAGATTACATGAGGAAAGTACCAGAGAATGTAGATCTAGGCGCAAGCAAAGTACTTAAGAATTACAGTAAATAAAATAATTATGACTTGATAAATAATTTGCATTTAGGGCTAGATGTTTTAATCTAGTGCTAACATGATTACATAGAGTGTTCTAGGTTTTGGATTTATCCCTAGAGCCCCCATCCATCCACATTACCACTCTAAGCTAGCCATTTCATCAATTTTACTGATAGTAATAACTTTGCTTTTCAAAGGCTAACGATAACCCATATTTTAGTATACTGTGTTTTTCTTCTCCATCAATGGACACACTCTATGACTGTGCATTTTAAATGTAAATTTAATGTAATTTTTAAAATTTGCTTATATTACTCCCTTGATTCATTATTCTCATATTGACTTGCAATAGGAAACAAAAATTATATACTTTATTTAAATGATGGCACTCCAGAAAGTTTAAGAAAATCAATTATAAAATTTGGAATTATATTTTATAGTTAAAATTAATTTAGATTTCTAGTCTCCAACTCTCAATATAGTATAACTTTGCACTGTTTCCAATTTCCTGGGTTCAAAGTATTGGGTTCACATTTATCCTATCTACATGTCCAAATTAACAGAAATGTATCAACAAGTACATGTAAATTGTTCACCAATTCCATGATTTAGGAAGACCTCTTTCTTCAAATTGTCAAAAGAAAATCATTTCAACTTTGTCTAGGAAACTGCAGACATATTGTTTGAAAGAAACAAAGCTTATGATAACATTTATTGTTCAAGAGAAATAAGAATCTCGGCAAGTTGGATGAAGTCAGTTCAGCTAACCATCTGGAAGGAATAATAGGTAGATTAATGTATATACTTGTGAGCTATTTTTAAGGGCTATTGACTGAAGGAATTCCCAAAAAGCCATCCTCAGAATAGTTCTGTGTCTCTGTGGACTGATAAAAGACACAGTCTTATTTTAGTTCTTGTATTTTCTGTTTCTATCAACCCAGCTGTTCATTTATCTGTATTGTCCTTTTCTATCTGGCACAATTATTCACAATATCGCTCTCTCATATATTAAAGCTATTGGTGAGGATTTGAAGTTCATGACTAGGTTTGATGTTAGTAGCAATGTATGTTTGAGTAGATAATTTAAATAAATGGAAGACTCACAGCATCCCTGATAGAGAGTGCATCATGCTATGCCAGGGAATATTCTGACATCACGATGACTTATGACTGCCATGGTCTTCATCTTTCTTCAGCTCCTGTTTCAGTCATCTGTCTACTATCCACATCAATGGTTTTAATTTTTGTTGCTTGCTCCAGTCATGCTCTGTGTATATTTCTCCATTTGTTTTTCTTCATCTAAACTACTTGCTAATATTCTAGAAAGACTAGGTCCTTTAGAAGGGTTTTCCTCAGGATCATTTAGCCTTTCACTCATTATCTGGTCAAGGCTGGCCTTAGCTTCTCTGTAGTTCTCTGGCATCTACCACACATGTTCTTGGATGGCAAGCATGAATCAACACACAAGTCTTCAAACACCATTTTAATTTCCTTAGCTCTCTTATCATCTTAGGGGGTTAAGATCTACTTCCAAATTGTCTTTCTATGAAAGCTACTCAGAAATATGATCCACAGGGTACAGAAAAAGAAATACTGTAATTAACAAAGAATTAAGAATGATCATTTATTCTTGTAGTTAGGGGTATTTACATAATTTGTTAAAGCAGCTCACTCTACTTTCTACTAAATCTTGGATTTCTAAATGCCCCCTCAGCATTTTGTTGGTGCAGATGAACTAATTTTGTGTTCTCCCATAGTCCTTGGGACATTACTAAATGACCCAGAGTCATAGTAATTGTATGTCTTAATAACTTTCTTTATGAAATAAACAAATGCAAAGACCCAGGATTTAGATAGAGATTAGAACTTTCTGGATAATTACTTTTTATAAGCAGATTGGAAATACTGGCACTGTCTTGTGCTTTTAAGGATTATTTCAATTTTAAATTGTTCTTTGGATAAACTAAGAAGGAGGAGAGCAGATAAGTCAATGAAGATTAAAGCTTCCTCAGTGAAGAACAGAGACCTCAAAAGTAAATTAGGACTGCAACTTTTTTTTTTTCTGAATGAAAGGTTGGAAGAGTTTGTTTTTTAATATTAAATAGAGAGTGCTTCCAACCCATTGGAGATATATTTTTCCTTGCTAATACATCTGGCTGATGTTTCTTCACCATGATAGGGAATTTGAATAGAAGACACCAGTCTTTGGCACGATCATAAAGGGTTTGTGTTGTTTATTCATCTTTTCCTAATAGATTCAAATTATCCTTAACAATTCAGTACTTCAATTTTAATTCTACTTTTAAACATAAATAAACTCTTGCTTTAAAGGTTTTATTATAAAATAACATATTGGTCATGAAATTCAGTTACCTGACAAATGTTTATTAGGCTCATATGTGGTGTGAGCAGTCAAATCTAAATATAATCTTCTTAATCCTAAGCTAATATCACTTCTCAGTTTCTGATACTCAACCTACTTAGCTAACTTCTTTTGCAAAATTAACTGATAGCTCTGGAGTAAGAAGTGTCCTGATCATATTGATGGTATCTAACATATACTGGTTCCCTTCTATATACTGTAAGTCATTGTGTTGTGTGCTTTAATGAAGACGACAAAAGTAGTTCGGTATAATAAGTAGATTTCCATGGCATACTATATATCTTTAGAGTCTAGTTTCTTATTCATTATGCTAAAATAAACATTAGAAAAGATATGTCTTAAATAAAAAGAAAAGAAAAGATATGTCTTATGCATGGGAACCTAGATATCCCAATGCTGACAGATCTAAGCAGTCTGAAATTTATGAGTTATTGTTCTGCTCATAATCTCAGTAGGTGCAGCACCCCTGACCTATGATGGCACCTACATCTCAGATACTGCAGGAAAACAGAAGGAGAAACTCCATATGAGACATGGTTAGGATTAATTCATGAATTACATGTAGTGCTTAATTCATATCTGACTACTTTAAGTTTCAGACATCTTTGGCTTTTATTGTCACTGACTGTTTAAGAATATGTAAATTCGTGTGTTATTATCCTTGAGAGGGTCATAAACAGATTTGACCCAGTTTCTATAGTCTCTTTCAAAAAGAAAAGACAGTGAATTTGGGTTCTTTACTCTCAGCTAACAGAAGAACTACAATTAGAAACACCTCAGATACTTGCCTCTATCATTTTGTTGTTGTTGTTTTACTCATTAGTGAAATATTTCTCTATGACTAAATCACAGAGAAAATGAGACTGCAGAACTAAGTAACCCACAAGTGTTCCAAATGAAGAATCAAGGGCATGTCAAGATAAAAATACCTTAGACAAAAACTTTTCAGCATTAAAGAACACCTTTTTATCACATTATGGAAATATCATCACCTATACTTTTATTATGTTTACTTTTCTCTTCTAGCAAGATAAATTTTTATCTGTATTAAGCTTTGTTGGAGTTCTAACTGATTTAACTACTATTTTACATTGCAATTGTTCATCATAAACATTATTTTTTTCATTTCTAGAATGGTTTAAGTTGTAATCTTTTATCTGGCAAAAACATTTTAATGGCGATAATGAATTTTATTGTTGCCTTTAGACTGTTCAGACTTTTATTCTCTCATCCAAAAGAAAATTTTGACATTGTCAAAAGGCAATTACTTGATTTGCAGAGTACATGTTCCTTTCAGGATGGGGTATTCTATAACCTTATGCAGTTCCCATCTTCTAGTTGTGGAACTGTGTGCTAACCACCATCAACTGCTAACAAAAGCTGCTCAGATAAGGATTGATTGATATAATAATCTATGGGCATAATAATAAGTCATTCAGAATTGGATTAATCATATGTCCATTTAACAACATCATGGTAGTAGTTTCCCCCCCCCCCCCTTGGTCTTATAACCAACATAGACATAGGTTATCAGAAATTTCTTAAGTTTTTATCATTTCTCCTAAAATGTATTTAGAATGAGATAAACTCTATCATAATACACAGAGAGAGTCATGTAACCCAGACCCAGAGAGACAAACATGGTATGTATGCATTCATAAGTGGATATTACATGTAAAGCAAAGTATATTCCGACTATAATCCACAGCTCCAAAGGAGCTAAGTAGAAAGGAGGACACTAAGAGGGATGTATGGATCACCCTGGAGAGGGGAAATAGATGAGATCTCCTGGGTAAACTGGGTCTCAGTAAAGGGGAGGAAATGGGGTGTGAAAACATGGAAAAGTATGGTTGAATTGGAGGAGGGATGAGTGGGAGAGCAATGAAAGTGATATCTTGATAGAGGAGCCATTATAGGGATAGGGAGAAACCTGGTGCTAGGGAAATTACACAAATCTTTAAGGATGACCACAGCTAAGACTCCCAGCAATAATGAAGAAGGTGCCTGAACTGGCCTTCCCCTGTAAGCAAATTGGTTAATACCTTAACTGTCATAATAGAATCTTCTTTTAGTTACTGATGGAAACAGATGCAGAGATTCAGAGCCAAGCACCAAGACCTAGCTCCAGTCAAAGAGAGAAAGGAGGGATTATATGAGCAAGGGAGGTCAAGATCCATGATCAGGAAATCCACAGAGACAATTGAGAAGAACTCTTGGGAGCTCAAGGACTCTACACCAAAATCTAGAGAGCTTGCATGGGACCAATCTAGGCCCTCTGCATGTAGGTAACATTTGTGTAGCTTGGTCTGTTTGTGGAGCCCCTGACAGTGAGACCAGGATCTCTCTCTGGTTCATGAGCTCGCTTTTTGGAGCCTGTTCCCTCTAGTGGGATGTCTTGCTCAGCCTTGATGCAGTGGGAGTGGGGCTTGGTCTTACCTCAACTTAGTGTGCCAGGCTTTGTTGATTCACCATGGGAGGCTTTATGGAGTGGAGGGAGGAGATGGGGTTGGGTTAGGTGAGAGTAGAGGGAAGAGGGGAAAGAGGGGGAAACTGTGGTTGGCTTGTAAAATGAATAAAAATTTAAAATTAAAAAATAAAAAGAAGAAAAGAGAGGTCATTTACTGAGATTTCTCAGTTGCTTTTGTCTCATTCTGTCTCCTAATCTGTGAGATCCACTCACACTGCATCTCTGTATCTCTTGCCATGTGCTTTGATCCTTGACTCGATATTTCTGATTAAATACATATGTCATGATAGGCTGTCTTCTCCTCTAGTGCACTCAAAAGGATAATACTCCATTATTTATAGAAAAAAATATGGGACTTCCTTTTTTTTTTATTTTTGTTGTTGAAAACAATTTCTGCATCCTCCCTGCCTCCCATTTCCCTCTCCCTCCTCCTACTCCTCTCCCCTGCCGACACTCCTCTCCTCTTCTCCCCACTCCTCTCCCCCTCCCCCTACTTCATTCCTCCTCCCTCTCCAGTCTGAAGAGCAGTCCGGATTCCCTGCCCTGTGGTAAAAGGCTAGGCTCCCACAAAGCCAGTTCATGCAGTAGGATCGAAACCTAGTGCCATTGTTCTTGGCTTCTCATCAGCTCTCGTTGTCCACCATGTTCAGAAAGTCCGGTTTTATCCCATGCTTATTCAGTTCCAGTCCAGCTGGACTTGGTGAGCTCCCAATAGATCAGCCCCACTCTCACAGTGGGTGGGCACACCCCTCGCGGTCCTGACATCCTTGCTCATGTTCTCCCTCTTTCTGTTCCTCATTTGGACCTTGGGAGCTCAGTCCAGTGCTCCAATGTTGGTCTTTGTCTCTCTCCATTCATCGCCAGGACATTGAGCCTATAATTTGTGATCCTAGAGAAACTAAATAAGAAGGTGATCCCAAAGAAAAACATATAGTCATCCTCCTGGATATGGGAAGTAGACAAGATTGCCGGGCAAATACTGGGAACTTGGGGGTGAGGTGGGATGGCGGTAATTGGAAATGGGTTGAGAAAAGTGAGAAGGGGAGGATGGGGGAAGTTTGGGGGAAGGGATGGTTGGGATAAAGGAAGGGTGGATATGGGACTTCTTATTTATTTATGTTATTTTTATGATTATCATTACTTTGTTTATGCATGTGTTTCAAGCTATTTTCTGTTTTATTTAAGATAAGCCCAATAATTATATTTTATGTTTATCTACTGAATAAATATTTTAAAGTATTTAAATCATTTTTGCATTTATGTAGTAATTTACTTCATTATTTCTGTTTTTACCATATACACATTTATAGAGCAAAATGTGGTATTTCAATACATACTGATCAAATCAGAGTAAGTAGCATTTATACACACTCTGTTCCATCACTGGAGTTCTCTTCTGACTTGCAATATTTGGAATTACACATCATGCTGTAGTAAACTGCTTTGGAACAGTGACATTGACTCCTCTTGTGGTGGCCAGATTTCCATTCATATGAAAATAGTATGAGGATATTTTGAGTACATTGTTTGGGAGTTTATCATGTGGTAGAATATCATGAAGGAAAGTGAAAGGTGAATGAAAGTTGTCCACCAATTGTTGACCAGGTAATAAATGGAGTAGCAAAATCCCATGCATCCTTTAAGGTCATGCTCACCAACAATTACTTTCTACTCTTTCATTTCCATTTCCTGAAATTCTATCACTTCCCAGTTTGTACTGTCCTTTTTTTCTCCTCTACTCAGTGTCTTCTAAACACTTCCTAGTCTGCAATGGTTACCATTTCATTTTATGGTTTTTAAGTCATTATTCTTAGCTTCCACTTGTGAGATCATGAGGTACTGCTTTCTTTTTTTGGATTTATTTAATTTACCATAATTACTTCAGGTTCCATGCATGTTGTCACATGTGACAAAATTTCATTCTTTTTATGGCTAAATAGCATTCTCTTTCATGTGTGTCACTGCAGTTAATTGTTGAAATCCTTTAATTATAATATGAAATATTATTATAAAATAGGTTTTAATTAATTTTCCATTGAGATGGTTTTCCATAATTTCATCAAGACACAAGAAAACCTAAAATATATTCACACAAAATGATAAGGACATTTAGTGAATTATAGACAACTTTTTCAAAAATTTCAAACATATTTTGGTAAAGAACTAGGGTTGGTATTTGTAGATCTACCTCCTTTGTTTTAAAATGGGAACTGCCATTATACTGCATAGTGTGTGCACTATTCACAATAGCTAGGGAATGACAGCATCCTATATGTCCATTAACTAATGGATGGATAATGAAAATATGTTGCCTTTACATAAAGAAATATTATTCAGTGGTTCAGAAAAATGAAATTGAAAAAATTCACTGATAATTGAATAGGCCAAGTAATAATAATTCTGAGTGAGGTAACTGAGACCCAGAAAGACAAATGTATATTTTCTCTCATTTGTGGATGTTATCTTTGTACAGTCAGAAATGTATATCCCATTTGAAAATTAGTAAGACGCCACTGGGAATTATAATGGATGGAAACAGAAATCAGTGTGTAAAGGATTAAAGAGCATAATCATATAGGAAGGGTTAAATCTGGAAAGGATTGTGTCAGGGTAAAAGAGTATTAACTGACAGTGTGCTTGACATAAGCTAAAGTCATCTTAGAAGAGGTTAACCTCAATTAAGGAAATGCCTCTGTAAGAACTTGGAGAAGTGGATTGGGTGGGTAGAAGAGAAGTGGAGGGAAGGGATATGAGAAGAGGAGGGAAGGGAAATTGTGGTTGGTCTGTAAAACCCTGGTCCTAAAGACACCACAACTTTGAGTCAAAATACATGGAGTAATTAATCACGTGGAGCCTTAATCGCTACTGCCTGTTTTCCATACGTGCTATGCACTCTACCAGAGGAGAAAAACAATCACCATTTTTATTCTCAAACCCAGGGAGAAAACAGCAGTGACTACCAGCTGACAAGACAAGCCTGCTGGTTCATTTGAGGTGTGAATGCTATGGGAATAACTACCCAGATTCTTGTTAAATTTTAGGACCAGAACACAAGTTGGAATTCATATCTGGCACTGATTTTAGAGCAAAGAACATGTGACTAGACAGTATCTAAAAACTAATATATTGTACCTTACCTGTTAATCTATGTTTTGAGAATTTTGATGTTCAATTTTGGATTTTCAGTTTGAAATAAGAGTGTAGTTGCCACATCAGAAATAAATATTCTTGAACCCTTAAAACAAAGTAGACAATTTAAATATTTACTAACAGAGAGATGCAGAAAAAAATTAGCAAATTTTCAGAAATACCAATAAAGTTGCTTAGCAAGTTTACCTTCTCATATGAACACATGCAGGATAAATAAGGGGCCATGTGAAGCTGCACTGTGGCTTGTCTGTTCTTAGTCTCAGGAAGAAAACATGTCCACTCCCATATACATAAATATGTATACGAGAAGAAATTCTCCGTTTACTTCCAGCTAGATTTGACTGGGTTTTTAAGTGGAAGTTGTAAATGCATGATGAAGCTGCTTCATGGACTTTGCAATCCTTTCATACATCTGTGTATTTTTACTGGAATAAAATGGTAGGTGTGGATAAAAGTAAAGATTCTTCAAAACCTTATCCTTTCAAATACCATATCCTGTCTGACTTACATATCACTGAATCTATGTAATATCCTTAACAATTATTTGTCTTTTCTAGTTGCTACTGTGAAAAATTACTTCTAAAAAATTTTCAGAAGAAATAAATCTTATTTTAAAGGTGACACAAGGGTTTAATATCAGACATCCTATTATAAATTTACGTGAGATGCTCCAATTTATTTTCTAAGTGGTGACTGCCCATATTCATGACTAATTGAAAATGCACGGAATGGAAGCTTGAAGAAAATAGCTGTAGAGGACATCAAGAGGCAGGGTTTGTAATCAGGAGAAGCTCCCTGACTTTCCTGGATATGTTGAAACTTAGCCTAGAGACTGACCTGGAAATTTGTACAGTCATATATCTGAATGTTTCAGGATAGTTAAAGCAGATCTCATGCATATTCACCAAGTTCATAGGTCTTTGTTATTAAGTCAGAATACAACCTTACCTCTCTTGCAAATTACTGTTTTGATACAAATCTGAACGTTTATGGAAACACAGCATAAATTCCCTTCTATGAGGTAGGCAGTGGTTGATTGGGAATGCAAACCATGATGACTGAGTTTAGTAAAAGATTAAATAGGAGATAACATAGCACATTTTACTGTTCCTTACCAACTTCCAAAGCTAGAAATGTTCCTACTTTCCTGAGACTACTTTGCAGACAGAGATGTTGAATTTTGATTCCAGCTCAGTCAGATGGAGCTGAGGAACCGTGGAAATGATTAGTGTTAGTATGATAGTTGGCATCCAGCCTTTAATAAACCTTTATCCTGAGCCAGTTCCTTGTGATTAAATGATATTCTCCAAGATTTTTTTCTGTTTTAGTATTTCTATTTCATCAGATCACTTAAGTCTTCTAATTTGATACATTCATACATTGCAGCCATACTAAAATAAACCTCTTTATTTCTTCCCTAATTTATCCAATGTCCCATAAGCCACAAGGTTTTTTCTCCTGTCCTGAGATTGGGGGATTAAGACATGGGCCAATGATTAGCTGTTAACTTGTGCTCCTCTTTGTGTCATCTTAGTCTAAATATTGGCTTGCTCAAAAAAATGTGTTATAATCAATTAGTTTAGTCTGTTTCCTGATGAGATGTTGGAATACCACACATTTGCCAGATGCTTTTTGCTTCTTATCTTTAAATTACTGTACCCAAGTACATGTTTAACCAGAATAGTCATTAAGTGTCAAGTCTGGGTGTAGAGAAGGTTGAAGTCATTTGGGAGCCAAAGGTGCAATTTTCTAGAAAAGTGTTCCTCTGAGGATCATCAAGTATACTCCCATTTCACCAGCTAACTGTGAATAAAGCATAACTATTTTGTGCTATCTTAGATATTGCTCATACATGTCTATTAATAGCAGATGTCTTGGTTATAATGCCTCTGGAGCATTGTGAGTGCTGCATATTTTAGGGATAGGAAAGAGTTCCCATTGGTGAAAAGACTTTGTATATAATTCAGTGCCTGTGCATCTCTATTCACGGAAACAACTGCAGACTTCAGATCACATCGTTTCCAGGGTGTCTGCGTGTGAGAAGAAGTATCAGATTCTGGCTGGTTTTAAAGAGTGAATCTTGTGACACAGATAATGGTTCAATGGGGACTGATAATGCGCCCTTTTTATCTTCACTCTCTTCTCGTCACTTAAAATGATTTCCTTCCATTTGAATTTTTTCATTTGCTTTAAGTAGAGTATTCATCAGCCATGCTCATTTAAACGATATTAACGTTCTCTTTCTTCACTCAGACTTTTAGTCTTGCCCAAGACAGATACTAAATGTGATTAGAATGAATGCTGTCGTATTAGTTTCGTAATAAATGTATGGCTCATGAGGAGTGTTTGCCCTGAAATAGAAATTTCAGACATTTTGTCTCAAAAGGAGCCAACTCCTGCCTGCTGCCTGACTGAACTACCATTTCCATTTGGTATAATATGGGCAGAAAGCAATTTTAATTTAATATATAAACATAAACCTTCAGCTCCCACTAGCTATAATATGGATTCTGAGGTTTTATTTATTTATTTATTTATTTATTTATTTATTTATTTATTTATTTATTATCAGCAAAGCCGGTATCCTGTGAGCTTATGTGATGGAAATGCACTGTGCAGGGAGTGATTCTATTAGGCTATGGGAGAGGATGAAAATAGTTTGAGATAAATAAAAAAGCAATTACCTCGGCCTGGGAAAGAGATACATTTATTCAGGAGGCATTTAACTTACTTGGGTTCAATTTCAAGGAATCGCTTTTTTTTTTTTTTTTTTTTTTTTTTTTTTTTTTTTTTTTTTTTT
>NW_026067977.1:8753718-8845465 GCF_014885135.2 Alexandromys fortis
AACAACAAAGTTGATGGAAACTGAGGAATGACAACAGAGATTATATTCTGGACTTTAGAAGCACCCCTCAAAGCACACACACACACACACACACACCCCTCTGTACCTGCACACATACATACAAACATAAAGAAATGGTTATTGCTAGTCAATGATTCTTGATTTGTGACTACCTGAGTAGTTGAATAACACAACACATTGAAAGAACACACGCAGATACAAGTGTGTATATTTGAAATCAGTATGTATATCTGTTTCTTCTATTAATTTTAAAGGTTAAAGTAGACATTTCCTTAGATTTTCAATTTGCTAGTGCAATTGTTTGAGGAAAATAAAGTTGATACAAAGGGTAGCTCCTGGGAGTTTTGAGTGTTACGGCAGATATGCCAAAAGGTGCAATTACACGCAAGATGACTTGCTACTTGGCCTCATCTATCAAAATGGGCAGTGGATAAGGCATTCTGTTTTTATTTATTTATTTTTTTTTTTGCTGCTTTCTGGAGATTTAGGCTCTACAGAACATATGAAATTGAAAGTGACTTTTGAAAACTGTATTATAAGCCAGATAACCTAGTTTAACTTAGAAATATGATAAAAATATAGAGAGAGGGCACTTTTTTTGAGTTTAGAAAAATATGAGAGAGAACTGCCCAAAGTTTGACAGGTAAATTTCCATATCTCATTCCAAGGCTTCCCAGAAAAGATTAAATATTTTATTTCTACTTCTTTGATAAACTTTCCAATATTACCACAGTAAGCATTCACAAGCCTTCACTGGGTTTTCTTCCTGATATCCTAACTTTAAGTTTTAATCCACAAAAATAGGACTAAGTTTTAAAGCATCCTCTCTTGCTTTAGACCTGTTTTGTGCCTGCCAAAATATTGGGGAATTGATGACATCATTGAACTTGCAACAGATGTTAGCATGTCTGCTGGTGTTGCACTTGTTCAGCTCCCATTTTGGCAGCCATGTGCTGAGGTATCATGGGTGTAGCTTCCCTGTCATTTCTAGTAAAAACACTCTCTCAGTAGATGTCCTGGTCCTCTGGTCCTTACAGTCTTCTTACCCCAATTCCATGATGTTCCCTGAACCTGATGAAGGAGTTATGTTACAGATAATATCCACCGGGTCTAGGCACCACAATCAACAGTTCTCTGCATTTCAACCAGTCATGTTTTCTGGGTTGATCTCTCACTATTGCAAAAAGAAGCTTCTTTAATGGGAGGTGGGAACAACACTTAACTGTAGGTGTAAGGAGAGGTATTTAGAATATTCTGATTCTTGTGCCCTCTCTGGGGTTCTCTTTCTGTTTATTTTTCTTGTACAAACATAATGTGATAGTTTTTATTTTATTATATTTTATCATTATTCTTTAGAATCCTGCTGTTTTCTAATGAGAGACAGAAAGGGATTGGATCAGGATGGGTGGGGAGGTTTAGATGAACAGAGAGGAGCAGAGGCAGGGGATGCTGGAATCTGAATATATTGCAATGGAAAATAAACTATTTCCAATAAAATGAATAAAATATTACATAAAAAAACTGGGCTGATTTTAAAATGTGGTGATCAGAGAATGTGCTTCGAGAACTATGACCTCACTAGCCCCAGGTAGTTGGCCATATTTCCAGGACCACGCATGATTCCTCTGTTGTTGAGCATGCCTTAAGTCCAATTAGAAAACTTGGTTACTGCCAAGACATGAGTGCCACTATTGCACCCTCAGTTATATCTTGCCATGCTGATCATTGTGGTTCACAGAAGACTCAGCTAGGTTGGACTATTGCTTGCCCCCCACTTGGCAGCTTGCCTCTCAACTTTTTGTAGTATGATAGCTAATTTTCAGGGAGAAGGCTTTCAGGTCAGATCCAGTTCAAATCTCCCAAATCCTATGTCCACAAATCCCAGTGCCTTCAGCCAAAGTGTATTACCTTAACCTCTGGGAAGCAAGGCAGTAACAGTAATAGTAATAGCCTGCATTATCTGAGAAGCCTCTTGGACTCCCCTGACCGACAACTAGATAGGTTTATCATCTCTGGTTCCAGGGTTTGTTTTTTGATAGTTTATGTCTTTGGGGAGGAGCATTGTTAGCCCAAGTAGCATAATTGCATGTGAACTATACATATGTGTATGGGCATGAGTGTACATATATAATTATATATGTACACACATATATGATATAATTTTAGGTAAACAAAATTACTGATTCCTTATGGCTTTTTCAAGCATCCTTAATGTTATCATCCCTCCTCCATTTTGTTTTTTCGAGACAGGGTTTCTCTGTGGCTTTGGAGCCTGTCCTGGAACTAGCTCTGTAGACCAGGCTGGTCTTGAACTCACAGAGATCCGCCTGCCTCTGCCTCCTGAGTGCTGGGATTAAAGGCGTGCGCCACCATCACCCGGCTTTTTTCATTTTTTTTCCCTCCTCCATTTTCTTCTTCCGCATTGCTCTCCCTCCCTACTCTAATTGCTTGTCCAAGTGCTGGAGTGATTTCTTAGTGGTTAAGACCACTGGCTGATCTTCCAAAGGACCTGGGGTTGATTCCTAGCACCCATGTTTATAACCATCTGTAACTCCAGTCCCAGGGTATTTGACTCTTTTGGTCTCTTCAGGCACTGCATGATTATGGTATAGTCATGATGAGAAACTCATACACATAAAAATAATTTAAGTATGTAAAATCCCCTCAGTTTTTTTTTATTTCACTCTTTTTATGACTTGCACGTTGCTGTTTCTCTCCCTAGTCACTCTCCATGATGCCATTTGCATTTCTAATATTTCCTAGATCCAAAACTTCAAATAAAAGTATATGGCCTTCCCAAAGTTCAGTTGAAGAGTGGGAGGAATGAGAATATGAGCAATAAGGTAAAGACCATGATGGGAACACCCACTAAATGAGTCTACCTGAGCTAACAGGAGCTCACCAACTCCGGTAGACTGGGAAGAAACATGCATAGGAGCAAACTAGTCCCTCTGAATGTGGTTGACAGTTGCATGGCTGGAGCAGACTAAAGGGCTACTGGCAGGGGCACCAGGATTTATTCCTATTGCATGTACTGGCTTTTGGGGATACTATTCTCTTTAAATGATACCTTGCTCAGCCTAGATATAGCAGGGAGGGCCTTGAACCATCCCCAAACAATGTACCTTACAGTCTCTGAGGATTAGATAAGGGTGGGGTGGGAAGGTGTGTGGAGTGAATGGGAGGATGAGAGGGAGTGGGAACTTGGATTGGTATGTGTAATGAAAAAAGACAGTTTGTTTTCTTTTTAAAATAAGCAAATAAAAATAAATATATGGCCTGGAATGGCTCCCACATAGTTTTATACGATTTCCTGAGCATATTAATTGAGAAAAATAGGACTGTTTGTGACAATATAAAATTATGACAGAGTAAAATTTGTAAATATTTTTTTTTGGATAAAGTTAGATTCTATAATTTCCATTTTTTTTTTCATTTTGAGTGTTTGTGGTAGGGCATGGGGAGGGGAATCCTTAGCATCAGCATTACTTGTGTATACTATAAAGCCTCGCACTCGTTTTCACGGACCATCTTCCCACTCTGCTGTAGAGACTCAAGGTCTACACAGACAATGATGCTAGCTGACTATTGAGAGCAATTCCACAGATCCCACAGAATTCAACCCAATATGTCCCAAGTGTAAACATTGCCAGGGCCATACGTAATTACTGTGCTCATATCTGATTTGCTTACTTAGGTGTATCACAGTGAAAAAGAGCCTGTGCTTTAGGGCCTGACTGTGTAGACTTCTGTGCTAATGTCCATGCTTAATAAATATCCCCTAGCCTTTCTGGATTATCCGGAGAAAAGGAAAAGAACAGTGTCTTTCTGAAAGGATTAAGACTGAACTAAAGGGAATCTTCTTCTACTCGGTATCAGGCCTGACACAAAGTAGCTAAGAAATCTGGGCCATGTCCATTATCAGAATTATGGAAGAAATTCTTATGAGGCAACACAAAGGATGCCTGCAAGATCTCCCATTCTTGGGAAGGGATAACAATTACATCTCCCTTTCATACAGTGAGCATAAGCCTCTTTCCATATAATGACTTACTGAGCGGGGTTCTATTTTAACTTTTAATTTCCTCTCATGAAAGATCTTTTAAAAGAGGAATAAACTACTTTTCGTCACAGGTTTTCTCTTCTTTCATTTCTCAGTGTTTAATCACCTTTGCTTGCTACTGCTGTTCATCCTGCCTCCACATTCTTTCATGCTTGGTTGGCTCCCTTATTGAGGAGAATAATTGCTACTGTGTTGGCCTACAGTGCTGAAAAATTCTGATTTTTAGGTGTCTCCTTCTCATCAACTCTTTTCAAAGGAAAAAAAATCTTTTACTTTTGTCTGTAAAATTAATTTATGGAAAGTTGCTTTATTTATTCTATCAATGGCTTTAGAGTCTGTCTTTCCCTGTCTTTCACATGTACACACACACACACACACACACTTTATCCATCATACTGACTTTGAAATTAAGAACTTACTGAAATTATTAAAAGTTTATTAATATTTTCACTGAATGTCTGCAGCACATAGATTTTGTGTCCTTTTGTGATGAAGCCATATATTAGGGAGATAACTCTGATCAGTAACTTGTTAGATTCAACAGAAAGATAAGTCCTGAAGTCATGTCCCTGCCCTAACATCTTCACATTTTTATAAGGATTAAAACATGGCGCTTGAGGTTTTCTGATTCTCTGGACAAGTCTCAAAATCACCATGCCTCCGTTTATTTGATCCTCTCTACATGCAGGTTTTGCCTACATATAAAACTCCCTTAGAGATAAATGAAATCGGGATTTAGAAAGATGCTGGTTAAAAAAATCAAAATTTCTGCTAAACCCAATAAATAAATCAGAGAAATTATTTTTCTGAATGGTGATTTTCATTCAACATGTGCCACACAATTGATACTTGCTCTATGTGTAGGTCTTCAGTGTTTTCTTACAAAAAACAGAGGCAGCAATGATTCCTTTAAAAACTGAATAGTTGCATGTTGCTGATATGGAAGGCATTTCACAACATACACAATGGATATTTTTTTCTAACTCAATTTCCTATATCTATATTATGTTGCCATTCCTTTTCCCATGATTTTCCTCCCATCTCTATTAGTGTCCATCTTCCCGAAAATTGCTTTTCCCCATTTACTACTTTTACTGTATTTGTTGTCCCAAAGTGCCTAACTGAGGTCATCTTTGTTACCCTGAGTTCAGAAACAACCATAAGAATCTGGCAGGCTAGTGAGTAGCCGTACAATTGGATACAATGCCTCAATCTCTCCTAAAATTTATTGGGTGCCAATCAATAAGTGTGTGGAAGAGTCTCATAAACCCTTCTCCCTCCATATACATTGCTTTTATCTATGTATCTATTTATTTCTGAAAGACCCTTGACGAGGACCTTTTCTCGGGAGGAGACCTCCCCAACGCCAAGGAACAGGCCGAGACCGCAGGGATGCAAATCACAAGAGGTTTATTGAGTAGACACAGGTACCTGTGGGCAGCAAGATCTCTCGGAAGACTTGCGCGCCTGCCGACTGGAGGGCGGGTTTTTTATAGGGAAGAGCAAAAAGCAAGTTTGCAGAAGCAAAAGCATGGTTATCGGGATGAGGCGGGGGGCATGAATGGTTTCCTCTCTCAGCATGGGTGTCAGCAAAAAGCAAGTTTACAGAAGCAAAAGCATGGTTATCGGGATGAGGCGGGGGCATGAATGGTTTCCTTTCTCAGCATGGGTGTCAGCAAAAGTCATCCTGTTCCTATCTTATAGATATCCTGTTTTGCAGTCAACCTGCTTTGTTGATGTCCTATCTTATTGATATCCTGCCTTGCAGTCTTCCTATCTCATCCTGCTCTCTCAAGCACATGGGATGTTCTTACGAGAGCAGGCTGGCTGCTGCAGGTTTTGAGGAGGGGGTCTGTAGGGTCTTTCAATTTCCTTTTATTGAAAACACACTATTTTCTCATAGAATATATCCTGATTACAGTTTCCTCTCCATTTACTCCTCCAAGTTCCTTCTACCTCACCTCCCATCCAGATCTACTCCCTTTCTGTCTCTCATTAGAACAGAACAGTCTTCTAGGAAATATCAACTAAACATAATAAAATTAAATAAAATAAATCAAATACCATCACACTGAGTTGGATAAAGCAAACCAAAGAAGGCATCAGAGTGAGAGACCCCCTCATTCACACACTCACGAGTCCCATAAAAACACTAAACTGAAAGCAGTAATATATATGCAGAGGACCTAGTGCAGACTTGTGCCTGCCCTGTGCATAATACTTCAGTCTCTGTGAGTTCATATGAGCTTTTTTCTTGGTTGAATAAGAAAGCTTGTTCATCTGCTGCCTCCTATCTCCTCTGGCTCTTATACTCTTTCTACCCTCTGACCCCCAGTTCTTTGGAGTTCTCTGAGCTCTGAAGGAAGAAATTACACAATGACATCCCATTTTATCACTACTTTAGAAAACAACCACAACAACAAAATGGTGTTTGAAGTTACCCCAGGTTCTGGGAAATCTAGTTCTGTCTTATCAGGCCATGAGGTTTTTATTGATTAACCAATGAAAGCAACACATAAACAAAAGGACCTCCTGCACTAGATGTGTGGGAGGAAGTTGTGTTTGTGTGTGTATGAAACATGCTTGTTTGTGTGTAGGCTTGTAGAGGTCAGAAGTTGATTTGAGATGTATTACCATAATTGTTTTCTTACTTTGTTTTCTAAAATAATGCCTCTTTCTGAAATCTGAGCTCACTTATGACTAACCTGGCTGTCAAATGAGCATCATGGATTTGTTGATGTCCACCTCTACTTCCATTAGAGCTGTTATTGCAAGGAGAAATGACCATCCCCAGAGGGTCATGAAAAATCCAAATGGAGATCCTCATGCTTGCTGCCTATGTACTACCTTTACTAACTGGGTTACCATCTCACCTCTGCTTAATGATTTTGGATAGATTTTCCGCTAGATATAGAAGCCAACTTTTAAGTTAACACACAAGTAGTAGACTGCCTTCTGAAGATTATGAACTACAACACTGTAATGCAAGTAAGGAGCTTGGCCCTGACCCTGAGGTCCATGAAGTCTAGAATGGTTCACAATGGTTCCCTGTCCAGAGATTGCAAATGCTTTTCCTTTCCTGTTGCATGGACATCCTTTTCAAAATTTCAGAAAGGAAAATGGTATTAAGTGCAAATTTCATGGGGAAATTCAAGATATTCGTGTCTTGACATTTTGTCCTAATTTAGGCAAAGCTCACCAACTTCTGTGCAGTATCTAGGTGGGGGCATTACCTACCATATACATCCAAGTTTAAATTTTATATCAATGACTCTGGGGGTTTTTCAGTCTCTCTGTTCTTATATTCTGTTAGAGCACAAGGGAATCTTTATTTCCTGAATCTTTCTTATATAAAAATTGTGATAAATTTTATGTGAATGACATAGAATCTATTAAGCAATTCAGGAAACCAGTTTGCTTCACAAATATTAAACAACTCTTTCTTTCAATAATATTTCACCAGTATTCCTCAGTTACCTTCTTAAGTGACCATCATTAAATACCTAGTTACACTTATTTTGTTCAGGTAATAGGACTAACATACACTTTTGTGCTGCAATGGAAAATATATTGGGTTTTATAATAAATGATCTATCAATTTTATCAGCCAAAATATAGTTTTTTTTGGATTTCCAGAAATATATTTAGTCAGTTTTGAGACAATATGCTCATTTTTATAATGAATAACATTAAGAAAAAATATCCATATTTTTCTCTTCCCTTCATTAGACCAAAGATGAAATAAGGGCAAACACTTCTCAGTCCCATTGATTTGAGCTCCATTTTGGAAAATATTTTTCTTTCTGAATGCATGGAGTTATCAGGGTCATTTACTCTATCTATTTTGTATGACAAAATTTCTCCTTAATATCTGAATGTGTTTCTGAATATTCAGAAACTATTGGTTGAGGGTAGGATCTGCTGTGACAGGAGTCTGAATTTGGAAGAGCCCATCTGCTTCTGAAATGCTGTGACTTATTGGACAAGGTATTTACTTCTCTGACCTTAGTCCTGTCACTTGATTCATAAATTGTATTGCCAAATGGATACACTATATGAATGCTCATTAATGTGATAAGTTTCATACTTGTTGATTTTAGATATCTGTGCATTTAACTTCATATTTTTTATATACCGATTCTACTTCTGAAATGTATTTCCGACGCCCTTATAAAATGTAGTTTCCTTATCTTATTTCTGTGAATTCATTTATAAACCCCAACAAGACAAGGAGGTTATAGGTGTGTGTTGATATTAACCAGTGTCATAGAAAAATCCCTGGGGAATATCTGAGGCAGCAACCAGAACCTTAGAAATTACCATGCAAATTCTGTGGGTTAATTCATGAGTTTAGTATAAAGTTCAGACTAAAAATAGGGGATAGGCTCTGAGGTGAGGTGTAGCTTCTCAGAGGCCCTTCTGAAGTCACCCCTCCCTCCACTGTGCTCAATTTGACTTCTCAGCTCATCTGATTTTTCGCAAGTCCTTCCATATGAGAAAGTCCTCAGTGCTGATTGTGAACCACGTGGGCTGCCGCTACCTCGTGCGATTTCCATTTTGTGGCACTTCTTGCTGGGGGGCTGCTCGGGCAGGATGTGGCTTCATCACGTGGAGATGCCTCTTTTAAAAGTGTGATGTACATCACCTACAGGCAGGTTTGTCAGTGGATTCAGTGAGCAGGCAAGCATTTTTAGTTGCAGGCCCACAAGCTCAGCTAGCTGTACAGACAGCTGAACAATCTCCTCCAAGATTGCTTTGACGATTGCGCCCAGTGCTCAGGTAAGTCTGGGGTAATTAGGAGGAGACTTGGTCAAGAGGACATGGCTTAGCCTGGCCAAAGGACAGACTGGAAGCGTATGATCAGAATGCTGAGATACTGTTTCCCAAAAGGCCAAAGAGTTCTACTTAGAAATTCCTACACTCTGCAGAAGATATGGTTTTTCTTTCCTATCAGGTATCATGACTATATGGAAACTGTTCTAGCCAATAGTCAAGGCTCAGGATAGGTCATAGAATGGGGAAACTATTTTCAAGAGTTAATAGAAGTTAAAATAGGAGCATATTTTATGATTAATCATTTGGGCTATTCTCAGAAATACTTTGCATGTTTGAAATCTTACAGATGGTATTCAAAAGGAAAATGAATTGTATATATTTGCAAAATGTCATAGAACACATTACTAATTTTTATGGGTGGATATATGTCTCACTGAACTGCATAAGCAGTCGAATGTAATTTGATTGTTTCATTTATTTAATTTTTAATTACGCAAGGATCACAGAAACTGGGCTTAATTTTTAACTATTTAGAAAGAATACCCTAAACTGATTTAGATTTTATTCTTTCATTTTAAGAGTTACTTAAAAGTGATTTTCCATCAATAATTTAAAAATTTGCTAAAAAAAAAAAACTAGAAGAATGGCCCAGTTTCCTGAAGATTTGCATTCTTGTGTCTTTTCTCACACACATTCCACAGCATGCTATCGTCTCTGCGAGTGTCACATGTCACAGCGCTGACACTCAGGCAGTTCTGCCAGAGATAAGAGCTTTATCATAATCCTCCTCTCTTCACTTCTCCTGTGAGTGTGAAACGGTTTCGGCAGTTTTTAGTCAATCAAATGGAAATTCTAATTTCTCCAGCCCCCGGTAGTCCACTTGGCCCTCCCAGCATCAGCATGCACTCTTTTCAGGCTGATTTTCTTGCATCCCCTGTTTATTTGTGCTAGCAAAGTGATGATCTTGGTAGATAGCTTGAAAATAAGTGCTAAAGCTGTATCTTCATACTCTCATTCTGAGCTCCTTGACATGGTCCTGGGAATCTAAACTTCTCTTTTGTATACTGTTTGGAGAACTGTTATATTACAGTGTGAAATCATTTTGCTCCTATAAACCAATTTGTCCTTAAAGATTTTATTCTCTAAAACTCCACTTAAAATACTTAGAAAATGAAATTTTTATTGCAGAAGACCTAAGAGAAAACCAGTGTATATTTTGCAGGACTTCATCATTTGACAGTTTATCAAATATTGTTTCCACAATCTGATTTCTTCCCGGTGTATGAGGGAGACTTAGTGGACAGCTGGAAAAGACAAGGACAATTGTGATTAGCCCTCTCTGTAGTGTTTTATGCCAAGGATAGACATCTTCAAGTGGGGTGATTTAACTTAGTTAAACTGAGAAATGAAATAAATATTCTTAAGAGAAAGATGGTTTTAAAATAAGAAATATCCAAGATAGAGAGCTAATTTCGATCCCACTGAACATTTTAGTACTGTAAACTCGTTTCTCAAGAGACAAATGGATGCATTTCTTGTCTCTGTTAAGCCCTACAGGTGCCATGGTTAAAAAGCCTCACCCTGGGGCTCTTGCTTTGAGTTGCCCTCTCTGTTCCTCCATCAAAAGGGGGATGGGGGAAATCCCTGGTGTTGACAGCCAAACCACTGTGTGATCATAGCCTTCTGCTCACTCTCACACACTCAGGTCATAAGCTTGGTTTCTGTATCATTTTTGATTTATAAAACTACTTCAGATATTGTCTCATACGATTAATTTTGTGTCTTCCTAATAGGAACTTCCCCCAAGTCACAGAGGTATTTTTAGCTTATGAACTCAGTAGTCGTCCTGCAGATTTAACCCTGTGTTGTACCTCATACAAGCTAACATGAGCTACACATTGAAATTGCAGCTCCTCCACATCGACCCCACTCAAGAAAAGACATATTTCTGTATATGACTTGGCTTTGAAAAGTGTTCAGCTGTAGCTCAAAGATGCTGTGGGGACAGATTTGTTTAATTTAATTTAAATTAAATGTCACATTTCCCCCTTCTTCCTTTCCTCCCATTTCCTTACCCCATCTCCCCTCTGCCCTTCCAGCCCAAACTGGTCTTTTGGTTCTGTTCAGAAAGGGGCAGGCCTCCTGTGGATACCAACAAAGCATGGTATGTTTAGTTACAGTAAGACTAAGCACCTTTCCTTGTATTAAAGCTGGGCAAGGCAACCCAGCTTTGGGAAAGTATGAGGAGTACATTCCCAAGAGCCAGTCAAAGCGTTAAGAATAGCCCTTGTTGTCATTGCTAGGTCTTGGGTGTATACCTGAAGGATGTTCTATCATACCACAAGGACACCCGTTCAACTATGTTCACAGCAGTTTTATTCATAATAGCCAGAACCAGGGAACAACTTAGATGCCTCTCAACCAAAGAATGGATAAAGAAAATGTGATGCATTACAACTCAGTTCTTGGGGACAGATAAATTAACTTGACTTGAGTTGTACCCTGTTTAACATAAAAGCCACCACTTCCCTTGCATTAACATTTCAGCATCTTTACCTCGGGGCCATTGCTGATGGCGCCTATGACTAGGTTATTCTAGTTAAAGCACACAAAAGCTTTATCATTTATAACCCACCTCTTCTTCTCTTATTTCACAGGAAGACTAGAAAATTTTTTTTCAGACATAAATATCAAGATCACTTCTTATAAGCATAGAGGAGAAGGCACCAGTATTTTAATATTGTGCTAAAAAATATATTTTTTTAATTAATTAATTTATTTATTAAAGATTTCTGTCTCTTCCCCACCGCCGCCTCCCCTTTTCCTCCCCCCCCCCCACTCAAGTCCCCCTCCCTCGTCAGCCCAAAAAGCAATCAGGGTTCTCTGCCCTGTGGGAAGTCCAAGGACCACCCACCTCCATCCAGGTCTAGTAAGGTGAGCATCCACAAAACTGCCTAGGCTCCCACGAAACCAATAGGTCCAGTAGAATCAAAAACCCGTTGCCATTGTTCTTGAGGTCTCAGTAGTCCTCCTTGTCCGCTATGTTCGGCGAGACCAGTTTTGACCCAGGCTTTTTCAGACCCAGGCCAGCTGGCCTTGGTGAGTTCCTGATAGAACATCCCCATTGTCTCAGTGTATGGGTGCACCCCTCGCGGTCCTGAGTTCCTTGCTTGTGCTCTCTCTCCTTCTGCTCCTGATTTGGACCTTGAGATTTCAGTCCGGTGCTCCAATGTGGGTCTCTGTCTCTGTCTCTTGAGTTTAATATTCAGGAGGATGCCTATATGATTTTCTTTGGGTTCTCCTTCTTATTTAGCTTCTCTAAGAACCCGAATTATAGGCTCAATGTCCTTTATTTATGGCTAAAAACCAAAAATATATTTAACGGAGATTCCATTTAAAGGTTGGGGAAATAATTCTATGGGAGAATGCTGACCAGCATGGACAATTGGGTTCAGTCCCCCAGTATCAAGAAAGAGAAAAGTCAGTGTTATATGTTTTCAGGCAGAACTCTAAGATGTAGAACTCTCATTGCTAATCTGTGGTGCTCACTATTTCCTTCTTTAAACGTAATTGAAACATCATAAGCTATGGAGTTTGCTTTTTCATAGTAAATATTCCAGTGGTCTCTTCCAAAACAGTTCTGAGTTGTCCAAAAATATTAGTTTTTTTTCTATGAGGTTTTCTATTTTGAATAAATTTACATTTTAAAGATAAGTTTGTAAGTATATCAAATTTAAGATTAAAAAGTATTATTACATGAAGCTACTCATATAACTGTCAGTTCTAATAATTTATAGTACTTAAAAGGGATTTGATTATTTTTCACTCATTCCTTTCAAACATAATTTTATATTAATTCCTTTAACTTTGTTTATAATATAAATAGTTAATGTATCTGTACTTTTGGTTGGTAGATATTAGATAATATATGCTAAACTCAATGAGGAAATTGTAATCAATGTCATGGTAAATGTTATTCTAGACTGTTGTTTAATTTAATTTGTTACTAATTATTATTATCATTATCCTAATAATTATTTAGATTTCACAAATAAGTTCGGTCACATCGTAAGGCAAGATCATTATGTGACTCACTAAGTTAGCATGATTCTGTCTATTTTCACACATACTCTTCAAAAATTAAGCAGTTACATATGTTTTATAATGTAATACACAGCATGAGCAACATTGGGCAGAAATCATGTAACAACGACCCTCACTACATGTATGCTATCAAATTACCACATTCCACTCTTAAAATGCATAGCTTGTCAGTTAGATAACATTAAAAATCAGTTCAATAAAACAAAAACGTCCAAAAATAAAACTCATGTCAGCAAAAACAATAACAATGCCTTTCTTTCTTCTATTAATAATGGCAGTTGAGGGGCTGCAGATGTAATCAGTGGTAGCTCACCTTTAGCATGTATGAGGTACAGTGCATGTTGAAACTGGGGGACGACTACTGTGTTTACAAACATATACTAAAATCTGTGTTTTCAAAGACCAATAGCTCTGTAGTCAAATCTACATTGCATATATCATGTAAAAATGTGTATGAAGAGAAGCCGCTGTCATGCTCCAGATGTGTGTGTATCAACATAAAGACCATGAAAATGTTGCTGTCTTTACTAAATCATGGGGCACAGTACAGGCTTTACCTTTTCCATAAAAATACAGTGAACCTTACAGACCTAAGGAAGTTGCCCAAGGTCATTCACCTACTTTAGCAACAACTGAATGGCCTAATTTGAGGAAGTGCATATAAGTGCACTTTCACATTTTTGGTAAGAAAAAAAGTGATACACTGGCACCTTTTTCCTTTAGCTGAGAAAATTTCAAGGTGTAACAACTATTTATAAATTCTAGAAACACATTTCTAATAGATATTAAGATTTTTGCCTTAGCCAGAGAAATTTTGACCTAAATTCCTGTCCGTTCTCTCCAGAGCAGATTGACAAACTCTGTGTAGCTAGATAGATAGTAAGGGTTTCGCCTTTGGGAACCATAAGGTTGTCCTTAAAGCAACCAACTGCTTTTGAGTGGTCAAGCCCTTAGACAGTAAGTGAGCATGGCTGTGCTCCAACAAAATTGCTAGTGAAAACAAGAGCTAGACTGTATTTGACCTGAGAGGGTGGGGCTGCCTAAACCTGGCTTGATAGTCTAGTGATTTCCAATGATTTCAATGCACACATCCCCTTCATAGACATATTTGCTTACTTTATAATGTCATGAGAACTCCTTTTCTAGTATGCTTGTTCTGCATGAAAGATGGCCAGGTTTTCTTGTTGTTAAGAGTCTTGTAAAAATGTAAGTAAAAGGCTCTGGTCATCCACCTTCCATGTGGTGTGCTCCACTGATGTCTGCTCCATGGTTAACAGTCAATGTGGTAATGATCTGAACACAAAGGCTCTGGAAAGTTGCTGAATTTCGTGGGCTGCTGAAAGGAACGTTTCCTCCATACTCAGAACATTTTTTACCAGTTTTACCAATGATTATGCGTTTAGATCTTTTCTCTCTTTGTTTTTTTTTTTTTGTTTTTTTTTTTTTTTTCCTTTCTTAAATTAAAATCTATTTGGAGACTTTGGAGACGGATGTCCTTGGAAAAGTGCATGCCTCATAAGCACGAGGGCCTGAGTTCAGATCCCCAGAAACGAATTAAGAGACAAAACAGTGGCATGCATTGGTAAGCTTCAGGCAACATGAGAGACCTTATCACAAAATACGAGGTTCATGGTGTTTGAAGAAAGTGCCTAATTTGGAATCTTGTGTCTACTTGCAAATACATGCGCGCACACACACACACACATACACAAGCACTACATGCATGCACGCACGCATACACACACACACACGTGTGCCCACATGTCTATATACAGCCTATTTCATAGAACATGCTGAAACATGTGTGAGGTTCTACGTTTCCTCCTCACAAACATAATATCTCCTCCCCCACCATATATACACATACATCTGAGTTAGCAGCTTTAATTAACATGCCTCAATTCTAGTATGAATTTTCACTTAGATAGAATGATATCAAACACAATGGAAAAAGAATCTTACAATGGTGGTATAGAGTACTAGACCCAAAGTTTTGTTTCTTTGTATTTACATCAATAAATAGTACTATCACAGCTTATTTTAAACTGTACTTTCTTGTGTTTTCAGTTACAGCTCAATGAGTGTGTCACTTAAAAAGAAATACAATTTACAAAATGTCATCTAAACACTATCATATTTTATTTATATCATAATTTAACGCATAGATGAATATGTTAAATATACATGTAAAAGCATATATTTCATTCATTATTATGTAGGAAAAATGAGAAAAATGCTTCCAGTATTAAAAGTGGATAGCATTTCATAAATGCATTAAATATTTACCCAAATTATCTTTTAAGCAAATATCATGAAGTATTCTATCGTGAATATTTTCATATATTTCTCAACACACTAAAGAAACCAATATATGTTGAAAATGGTACCCAACAGTTTTTTTCTCAGAATTTTATGAATTCTAAATATTTATGATAGCAATTAACCTGTGATGCATGCATATATATACTTACAATAAATGGATATTGAATATTTATGTATATGTAGATTGCATAATCTGAAATACATAGCAGATGGAGAAAATATTGAGATAGGATTCGTGAAAATTGAATTATGTCCTAAATTTTTAACTAAACCTTTATGTAACCTTAAGTCTTTACCCTGCCCCCTCCCATATCATCCATCTAGGGGTGAGATTCAGGGCATGAATGAAATGCTTTCAAAGGAACATTCTATCACAGCCCCAAGTTTTTTCATGTATATAATTATAGAAGTAGGAGAATATAAATATAATATTGAATAAAATATGTTAAGGCTCACATTGTTCAACTGATCAGGATGCAACATTTTGGGAGTTATTTCCTTCACTGCTTATGTACTCCCAGGATTATATAAGTATTTTTCTCATTTTAACAATCTAAATTATATATCTAAAGAAGAACAAGCATAGTTAGCATAACCAGTATAGATAGTACAAAAAGTAATAATTAAATCCAGTATTCAGCAATTCTACCATGCTTCAACTTTTGATCAGCTTTTCTCATGATAGTCAAAACACAGGTATGCATATATATATGCACACAATTTTGTCACTGTGTTATATATTAGTATATTGATATAATAGCTTTTTACAGTACATGCAGTCGTATGTGCCTATGCATATATTTAAGATGGATTATCAACATAGGAAAAGACAAGTATTAATATCTTTGATTCTTGAATGTTCAGCACCAGATAGAAAGTTATTGAGAAAAGCGGAGATCCAGTTTTCTGGAGTGAGGCATCAAAGGCAGGGAAGAGTGATCTCGGCCAGCAAACTCGTCTGCCTATGCCACCACTGCTACTACAGCTCTTTCCCTTACTTAGCAACATGGGATCTTTAATATTTCCACATCTGCCTTGAATAATTTCCTATGAAACTAGGCACTTTCTTTATCAAATTTATAAAGTTTTAGCTGAAGATTAATTAATTAAGCTCAAAATATAGGACAATATCTGCTTCTGTGTTTGATATTACAATTGCTCCTCATAAAAGCATTGAGAACACACAAATGTTCACTGCCCTTTGGGCACTGAGTGTGTTGGATCCATATGCTATAGGCTTTTTATCTCTGCTATCTGTCTCATTATCCTCAAAGCTGAGGTTATGCTAGAAGCTAGTTACTGATTCCATAGTTAATGAATAAAAGTGGAGGAAAACAAGGGAAAAGAAGACACCATTACATCCTAAACATGTAATAGTGATAAATATGATTTTGAGTGAAAGAATATGGGTTGATCTACTGTAGACGATATTTCTGAAACTGGTTTTGAGGTACAATTAGTATTTGTGCTTTCTTTCTTCAATCAGCTACTTCTGTTTTCCTGACCTTCAATTAATACAACAGATGCCTGAGACTATTTAATGTTGATATGTTCCAAATATTCAGTCCGCAGACATGATGGAAACCCACTAATTTGTACTACAAATTCTTTCAAATGAATAATTTACCAGCTACTCATAAGTGTACAGTGTTTTCTCCATACTTTATATGCAGTTTCCCACTTAACGTTTACTTACACACTGCCTATTAATATCAGCTTTTGTAGTATGTGTTTTACATGGATAAGTCATTTAGTTGTCATTAAAACCATGGGACACAGGTTTTTTAAAACTGTTCTGAAGAGTTAATTTAGATAAAAATTTCTATATTTGTACAGGTAATAAGTAGTAGGATAAGGATTTTAACTTGGACATATTTTTTAAAAGGACTCAACATAAAATTCATGGATAACATCCATATTGCTGTCTACACATTTTGAAGACAACCAGGGTTCCTTTGGTTGTTTAATTTCCTCATGAAAGGTGATGCTGGCATCATGTTTTGCAGATTTGACATTCATCAGAGGCAGCCAGTGATCAGGGGTATTTTATAGAGAAAATCTACGTTGTTGAGTTTCTGAATAGTCTGCACTCTTGTAAGAGACTCAGCAGAACAACAGAATGATGGTGATTGATTCGACCAAGCAATGCTTGTTGTCTACCTGATGTAAGAAATTTATGCAAGTGGAAGCTACAAATGACCCATGACTTTTTGTCCTCTGGAGCAAGTCAATCCTCACATTCTGGGTTATTCCAGGAGGTCTTTCTACATCTTTCATCTCCAAACTGCCTTGCTGCTAGTCATTGACACTTTACTATAGTCATTTCCCAAACCATTCATCCAAGCCATCTAGCTTCCTCTGTGATTTAGTATAGATTTTTATTTCAGGTCATCACACCTTCTAGAAGGATTTGGATAGCAGAAAATACTGATAATAGCATTTCTCATACAGACAGGATGATGCCTTGCACGGTTTTTTTTTTTTTAAGAATTATGACATTCGATTGGTCCTATAGTGGTAATCTTTAAGCTACTCCTTGAATACCATTCAGCATACATTATAAATGGATTCTGGTAATTTATGAACACTGAGTGTTCATCTACCATTCTTTAAGTTATGATTGAAGTGTAGAATGGATGCTGAAAGAAGGATTATAAGGTAGGAGGAAGTTGCCATGACCTTTAAAAGTTATTTTAGCTGATACTACTTTTGTGCCAATGGAGTCTCTGTGCTCATAACACTAAAATTTGGGAAGATATAGACCAAATGACTTTCCTTATATCATTACTGATTCACATTATTGAATTTTAGGACTAGTCAGGTTTGCCTGTTAAAGAAGACTTATTATTGGCTGAAGAAAGCATGAATGTATTCCAATGCCCATTCACCTCTAGTATAATTCTCACCAAGACTGTTCTTTTCTTCATATTCTATCTTGATGTGTTAAAGACACTATGTGTATAATTGAAATCTCAGTATTAGATATTCTAGGAATGCCACGTTGATTGATGTAATTGATTAATTGCCCAAGATCACTCTGTATTCTCTCTACTCAATCAAAATGTTGTGCCTAGGGCTGGAGAGATGGCTCAGTGTTTAAGAGCATTGTCTGCTCTTCCAAAGGTCCTGAGTTCAATTCCCGGCAACCACATGGTGGCTCACAACCATCTGTAATAAGGTTTGGTGCCCATTTCTGGCCTGCAGACATACACACAGACAGAACACTGTATATATAATCAATAAATAAATATTTTAAAAAAATGTTGTGCCTAAAGGCAGGGGCTTGACCATTCTTCACCATAGTATATACTACCTAACTAGGCTAAGATCATTGGGTCCTGCTCCCTGAAACAAGAGGTACTGATATTTTATTCTAATTCATGTATATTATAATTATTGTGATTATTATGTGGTGGTAGAAATCAAACCCCAAACCTTGTCTATGTGATAAATATATTACATTAAATTACAGCCAGATCTGCTACATGTATACCATGCAAAGATATCTATGATACCCACTACTCAATGCAGTATGATTGGCATCAAGAAGGAGAATGCCTTATGTGTTTTAGAACATTGAAATTCATGATCTAAAATATTGTTTTTTAATAATTGAAATACATGTATAATAAGTAACAGAGATGAAAAAGAACATCTTCCAGCCAGTAAAATTTAATTGTTTCTGACTCTTTGAACTGGAGATGGGCTATGAAAATCATTTAGTAGATTAATATCTATTTGTAGAGAGCTGAGTCCTATAGTTTTGGCTCAAGGAAGTAAACCACATCTGGAAGTGGAATTATTAATCAATTAAATACATGCTAATCCTCCTTCCATTTCTCCATTAGCCATGCTAGTAAAGTAAATGAAGATGCAGTAGAGTCATCATTCTGCTTCTCTAACATGAACAGCTGTATTAGTTCTGTGCTAACCCTAAGTTACCACACTGATTTTTGTTAATTGGATTAGCAAAATGTCTTCAGAAGCCTCTAGGTTCCTTCTACCAAAATAGTATTACTGCAAAATCCACTTGGCAAATGGAAGGTTTTGCTTGTTGTTAGGTTTTCTTTACAAATGCATAATTGGGAACAAATATAATAGACACGGGTGTCTTGGGAGTATCACTAGGCACACTAAGAACTCAGTTTGTGCCAAAGCTAAATTTATGTTCTGGTTTCTCAACAACTAATTCTTGTGCAAGTCAGAATCACTACCTGATAATCTTGGTAGGACTAGGCTTTCCCTGTCTTCATAGCAGATTATGAAAAAAAATGTTTTTCTACAAAAAGGGATAGAATTGGAGATGATATATGAAATAAATGTCTCTGCAAAACAGTCATCATATATGTTTTCTCATGCATATTTTGGGGAAGAACATGAAAAAAACTGTTAGAGATATACTAGGAGAAAGAGGGTAGAATGGAAAGAAAGGATAACAGGTGATAACTAAAATCAAAGTACATCATATACATGCAAATAACATTATTATCATTTCACATTGCATGAATCATATTTGATAATTAAAAATCTTGTATGTCTCATATAGAATGTCTAGAAAGGGTTTCAGTGCATGGCAATATTACTAGTGCCTAAATATGCAATGCCTACATTAGAGTTCTGTGTTTGCTGGGGTTTGTGTAAGGAATGATGACTCTCCATCATCTTACCTTTAATCACACACACCTCTACTTTGCAGATACACAATTTATTTCAAAAGTCTAAAGTGACTGATTAAACTATCTGAGTCATAAGCAATCAAGAGAAAAGACATCTCATAGTTCCTCTAGACATCTATTCTGTTGCCAGCAGACCAAGTTTTTCCATAGGCTACTTGCTGCATAGTCATCAAATTGCTCCTATGGTTCTGAGAATCATTCAAACAGATTCTATTCAAATAATGGAGAAGTGGACACATCTTTCTGCTATTTCCTTTTAGAAGTAGAATCTTTTTCTAAACACAGTGATATTTTATGTCCAAAATTGAGGTCCTCTTAACATGAAAAATAAGGTAAGTGATCATTACACAAATCACCAAAAAAGAAAACTTGCTACTTATGTCAGCAGGTTACCTGTTTATTTTGTTTCTATAGCTCATCATTAATCATAGACCTTCAAATACCTCTCTGTGATACAAGCTTTCAGGATAGCTGACCCTTCTGCCTATTCTGCATCTCTGGTGTTTTTCTCCAAGATCTAAGCATTCCCATGGAAGTCACAGATCTCTTTTTAAACTCACTGTTTTCTTCTTCGTGCTGGTCTGTAAGAAGTACACTGTATTGACATTCTGGCTATTTCTTTTTTGTGTGTGTGTGATTTGTCCCTCTTCCGCTATTATGTTCTGTTTACTTTTCTATCACTATATTAAACACTGACAAATCACCACCCAAATTTATTTTTTCAAGCTATTACACTTATAACTTTATGATGTATACTAAGTTATTTCTGGTATTGCTCTCCCCTTTGATAAGGGTCATAATTGGGTTTGTATTTCTGTCACCCAGCCAAGAAAAATGTTACAACTGCATAGACGTCCAAATTAGTGTAAGTTGAAAAACTCTCATTGGTGAATTCCTGTCAATAATTCAGTCCTAATGAAATAAATTTCCCATTTTTTGTTAAGAAACAAAGAACAATGAGTTCATGGACATCTTGGTCTACAAAGCAAGTTCCAGAACAACAAGGGCTGTTATACAGAGAAACCCTGTCTCAAAAGTAAAAAAGAGAAAGAAAAGAAAAGATAGAAAGAAATTTTCTAATTACATAAAGCAATGAAGAACTTATTAATTCTATCCATGGAAAAAATATTTCACCTTGTGTTCTGCTCTTCAAATTAAACTGGAATCCATCAACAGAAAATATATAGGTAGTAGGAAGTACGTGGGTTATTGAATTTTTCTTCCAAGTTAACTCTGAGAAAGGAGAGAGAACATCTTCCTACTTCAATGAGCAGCCTCCTGGGCAAATTAGAGGAGGGTCAATATCAACCCAGGGAATTCAGAAGCTTAAGATTACTGGAATGCCTGAACTCCTTCGAGGTTAGACCCTTAAACATCGTCTCAAAGATGTAATCACATGAATTCAGCTAACACTGGAAGTCATCAGCAATAGAACTGAACTATATCAATTTTTATATTGACTACTTCAGCCTGCACCTATGTGCAATAGGGAATATTTTAAGAAATGCCACAAAATGTCTCTGGGTAGCTCAGATTTTTAGAATTGCGATGTGTCAGTTTCTTTCTTTTTTATTTATTATCTGACCCTTTGTTTATTTTCTTTCTTTTTTATTGGTGTTTATTGAGCTCTACATTTTATCTGCTCCCCTCCCTGCCTCTCCCCTCTGCCCTTCAAGCCTCCCCCAAGGTCCCCATGCTCCCAATTTACTCAGGAGATCTTGTCTTTTTCTACATCCCATGTAGATTAGATCTATGTAAGTCTCCATTAGTGTCCTCATTGTTGTCTAAGTTCTTGAGGATTGTGGTTTATAGGCTGGTTTTCTTTGCTTAATGTTTAAAGACCACCTATGAGTGTGTACATGTGATAATTGTCTTTCTATGTCTGCATTACCTCACTCAAAATATTTTTTCTAGCTCCATCCAATTTTTCTGCAAAATTCAAGATGTCATTATTTTCTTTCTGCTGTGTATTACTCCATTGTGTAAATGTACCACATTTTCCTTATCCATTCTTTGATCGAGGGGCATTTAGGTTGTTTCCAGGTTCTGGCTATGACAAACAATGTTGCTATGAACACAGCTGAGCACATGTCCTTGTGGCATGATTGAGCATCCTTTGGATATATACCCAAAAGTGGTATTACTGGGTCTTGATATACCCAAAAGTGGTATTACTGGGTCTTGAGAAACATTGTTTTCTAATTTTCTGAGAAATCACCACACTGACATCCAAAGGGGCCATACCAGCTTGCATTCCTACCAGCAATGCAGAAGTGTTCCCTTTTCCCCACAACCTCTCCAGCATAAGTTGTCATCGGTGTTTTTGATCTTGGCCATTCTTGCATGTGTAAGATAGAATTTCAGAATTGTTTTGCTGTGTATTTATCTGATGACTAAGGGCACTGCCCAAAGCATTTAAAGCTCCCACCTAACCACAGAATCATTGAATTCTTAAGCTTCTTTTTGTTTAATGAGCATACCAGTGCATACACTCAAATCAATGCAGGCTCCTGAATACTTACAGAATTTGTAAGTACAATGGTTTATTCTAGGTAGCTTTGGTAGTAAATAACGGTAATAGTGTAAACTAATACATGGTCAAGTTAAATGGAAATAAATGCATGGGCAGATTTGATAGTAAGATTAGAGCTAAAAATTTATAATAGACATACAGCCAAGTGCATCATCTCTCCTGTAGACCATTCTACTAGTCAAGAAATTTACAAAATTTGATTCCAGCACTGGAGAGAAAATAATATCACCCCCTGTGCCATATCACTTGGCTTCAACATTTTACTTTCAATACCATCCTGTGTATTGTTAAGAGTGTGAGGAATAATTCATATTAGTTAACATGCTGAGTCCTCGTGGGTGTACAAAAAGATGAAGTTATGTCCTTTTTGATTTCAATAAGTGTAAGTGAGCACTTTCTCACTAGATACATATTACTAGAAATTTTTAAATAAATACTAAATTTCCAGAAGCTAGCAAAATACACAAATGTATATCAAAATAAATATACATAAATAAATAATGCACCTACACAAAGAATTCAGTGAATACAGTAATAGGTGCTCATGAACAAGGAAGAAAAATCCAGAAAAATGGTCCAAACTTAGAGCAAAGACAATGTTAGACTGTTACTGAAACTACATATTGAAAGATGATTTTGTTTACTCATGGATATCAACCTAACTTGCCAAATATTTTGATAAAATATTGGACTTTAAAGGATAAAACAAGCATGTCATTAATACACATATCCCAAAACATGACTGAAAATAAAATTAATAGTTTTTAAACAAAATCTCAGTTATGCTGAAAGGAGAGTGGGGCCTCTTGTTCCGGCCACCTGGCTAGCTTACACCCAAAATAACCACACAGAAATTGTATTAATTTAAACACTATTTGACCATTAGCTCTAACTTCTTATTGGCCAACTCTCACATCTTGATCTAACCCATTTCTGTTAATCTGTGTATCACCACTAGGTCGTGGCTTACTGGGAAAGATTCAGCATGTCTGATTTTGGCAGCTCCATGGTGGTTCTCTCACTCTGCTTTCTTTCTCCTAGAATTCAGTACTGTCTTCTCTGCCTACCTACGTTCTGCCCTATCAGGCCAAACAGTTTCTTTATTGATTAACCAACAAAAGCAATACATAAACAGAAAGACCTCCTACAACAGTTCCCCTTTTCTATTTAAAAAGAAAAGGAAGGCTTTAACTTTAACATAGTAAAATTATATATAACAAAGCAGTAATCAAGCAAGAAGTACAGTTATAATATTTATATCTATTTTATCTTTTATCATAACAAAGGAAAACTATAATTATCTATCTATTCTTCAAGTCCACCAAAGACTTCAGAAGGATATAATATTACCTAAGTAAACAGGAAGTACATTGTAAGCAACTTCCAAAACTCTAGAAATGACAGGGATATCTCACTCCCTGGTCAGTCACCCAAATTTATTCTGTATTGTTGGGTCATCCATCTTCAGCCTATAGGCCCATAGTATCCAGCAGACTTTTCCACGAAGTCGGAAATTTCAAATGCAGTTCAGTCACTTTCTTCTGTGTCCTGCAGAAGTTCTGACAGACTCTTTCATGAAGCAGGGGAGCCCTGAAGGATCATCTCACCTGTAGGCAAGTTCATCTCTCTACGGGATCTTCATGTTCAGTTTGTGCAACAGTCCAGGAAAGATCAGTTTCTTGCCCAAATGGCTAACCAACTCCATAAGGAGCCTCTTCAATACTCATCTTCCTCTTGAAGTAGATTGGTGCTGCCAGGAGCAGACGTGTCTCATTGTCATGAAAAGCCCTAAGTTATTAAAATAATTTAAATGCCATATTTTGTAGTCTTTGAAAGATATGAAGAATGCCTATTTAACTGAAATATATTTCTATATATCTAGAAAATCTAACTAACATGACTACAAGCTTGACTATTATAGATGATTATCCATTAACAACCAATATTTCCTAATTATACATTACATTTTAAAATGAACTACACAATCACAATACATTAATCATGAGCAGAAATATACATATAACAAGATTAACCTTAAATTTATATCAATAAAGCAAAATACATACCAAAGTAAATTATTCATATCTATATCATATCCTCCTTTAAATGTAAAAGAACATTTATAAACAATATTTAGGAATATGGACATAGTTATTTCTCTCCAAACTGCTTCGTGCTGTATGGGGGTACTGTTAATCAGGTTTTTCATGGTATATCCTGTGAGGTTCCTCTCAGTCAGCAGTTGAGTAAATTAATTTTTGGAGGATGTTCATGACAATCATTCCGGAGGCCTTGGTCTATGAAACCATATTCTAGAAGCAATCCACAGGGTCTCATCATCTGTGAAAACAAAAGAAGAACCTCTTTTCCAAAGCATATCCTTAGTCCCAAATTCTGAAGTCATAATATCTTTAGAATATACATGCTGGTTTAGCTTAGCAGCCTATGCAATGAAATATCTCTCTGCACTTAGCTCCTTCACAGTCAAAAAAATCAAAAGAAAACACAATAATATTCAGAATCTAGACTCTCTGTGAATTTTCCATTTTTACATGGTTTATTTTTTTACTTCTTTTATTCTATGATTATCTTTACTCTGTCTCTTTAAAGACTTTATCCTTTTTTAAAGCATTAACTTTCATTTATAACTCTGTATATTCTATATCTTTTCTCTCTTAAGCCTATGTACATTTATTTAACACTGTGTCCCATTTAGAGGTCTTTTATGTCTGAATCTGTCCTATTGTGAATCTGTAATTCTTTACTGTCCAGGAATACTTTTAATTTGTGCTTTTAAAATGCTAAGTTCTTAAGAATCTAAGCTGCAACAATCCTAGGTCAAATATGGGTACTGGGGGCTTGCCATACCCAGGCCACCATGGCCCAAGCACAGGGCCCCACTTCCAGGCACAAAGCTGGTCCACATTACCATCAAGCAAGCTGTAGCACTTTTTACTCATGAACCCATCTAAATGTTCTGTCTCCCTCAAGAGACAAAGGTTACACCAGGAGCATGGTCCAGAAAGCTGGCATTTTAAAACTGCACGGCTTCACCTCCCCCCAGTGCACTACAGCTGAATCAGGAAAATCTCTCTTAAAGCAGCTGTGACAAGCCACCAGGAAACAGCATGAAGCTATGTTAAACTCTATATTTGTGACTAGAATTCCTTTCAAAGCCCTCTTGGGTTTTCCATGGAGTTAGTTGGGCAGCCAATCTGTAACATGGAGCATGGACCCTAGAAGGAAATATGTCAAAATACTTGTAATACAACAGAAAGGATATGGAGAGCTATGTAACATTCCCAAGTGTTAACCTTATTTCTCTTTCCTGCTCTTGTTTCTCCTTGTTTTCCTCTTAGAATATGTATGTAATGTTGTCCCTGATAGTATTACATTTTCTAAAAAACTAAGTAATGTCCCCAGATCTCTGAAAGATGAAAGGAACACACAGAGGATTTGTGTTCTATAACCTGTCATACAAGGTGATTAATGATTAGTAAAGTATGTGATCTAAATGTTCAGATGACGGTGAGGGGGTTCTTTTGATTACCAATATCTAAATAGGGCTGACTTCACTGTTGCACAATGTTTCCTATGGTGTGCTATCTACTTGAATCATCTCCTATAATGATATAGATATCTTATCTTTAAAGATTCATTTCTTTATGTTAAAATGACACCTTTTGTCGGTGTCGGTTTCCCGCTTTTAAATCCTTATTCACCACTTTAGTTGGACTTAGAAAGCAATTAGATGAGACTGACAACTGAGGAATAGGTCAGACAGAAAGGGCCACCATAGTCACTAGGAAATATAGAAAACCAGTTAATTATGACCAGTTCCCTAACCCACATCAGTTCTTAGAAGTAGATGGAAAATCAAAGTTTGAACTTGATACCTAACTAAAATGCCTACAGGAGTCTTGGAAATTGTGATTTCTTTCCTCTTTTGCATTGATCTCTTTAACTCTTCTGCAAGAGCACAAGCAATTTCCTACTTTCACTGAAACACAAATTAAACTTCAATTCACTTAACATGACTGAAGAACCTTCACGGTTACTGCTGAGCCTTTGATATGCTATCTATGAAACACATATATGGAAATTAAAAAAAAAATCTTTCCATAATCATCACAGAAGGTCTCCTAATACTCAAGCCTATTTCTATTTTTCTATTGAAAATAAATGGATAAAACAATAAAGTATGATGACAGGAGAATACAGTGAGCTACAGTTAGTATTTTGTTTGGTTCCTGAATAGCCTGGGTAAACAGACAGCAAAAGAATATGATAGGCTAAGTAGAAACACCTTAAAGATATGAACTGTAAAAGATAACAAACAAAGGACATATGCCTACCAGGCAAACATCCTATGATTACATTTCTAGTCCTATTAGAGAACCGTGAATCAGAATCTCTGGTAGTTTAGTATTACCAAGGTTGCAGTTAAGTAAAAATATTCAGTTACCATGATGCATTCATCCTTCCACTTTCCATCCTAAAATCCACACTTCAGTTCAACTTATGTTTGAAAATGCCATCTGTGCTAAGTGATGTGGCATTGTATCATCATATTTATCTGAGAAACTGGTGATTAGAGGCTACTGAAGAATATTTAGTCTAGCCTGAAGTACTTGGCCATTACTGCATGTACTTTACTTGAGTTTTAAGTTTTATACCATGTTGGTCTACATAGGCAGAATTAATTAAAAGTCTGTTGTATTTGAGCAATGTTTTCCCCTCATGATTCATTTTTTTTTTCATCCAGCTTCAGGCAATAGCAGTGTTATCTTGTCTGAGGGAAGTTCATTTAATTTGGTAGTTATGATTTTTTTGACAGCTGGTAATTTGCTTATTTACAGTTTCCTGATTAGGTCTCTAATGCTGTAGTTACTCTCATAAAATAATAATTTACAGTTAAGTAATTTTAGAATTCTGATTTCCCATTCATCATCACCAATAAACAACAATTTTTTAAATTTTTTTCAATTATTATTATTGAAGTCTATTGACACTTTTTTTTTTCAGATGGAAAAAAGTGGGTCTGGTACATGCCACATGCTCTGCCCTAAGACATTTTTTATATCTCTGGTGGTCATAATCCATTCTTGGGTAGGGCAGTAGAGCTCTGCCTCTCATGGTTACAGCCTTATTCTCTGTTCACTACAGATTAGAAAGGAATGTGTACTATTCACTGTTTTTAATGCGTCTTGGGTTGAGAAATCCTTAGCAAAGCTCTCTTATGCTCTTTAACTTTATCCTTTTTGACCTCACCATGAATTTGTAGGGAAAGAACTCCTACAAGTATGTTAACAGGAAGACATTATGCTGTTCAAATAATGCTGCTTATATGAATGCATCAAGGCACTGCAACAATATTGATGCATTAGGGAGCTCAGCTGCCATAAGCCACAGGGTTGCTATGAAATATGCAGAATGTTGGCGCAAATGAAAATGTTTACAATAAAAGACAAATTTTGCTTGTTTTAATGTTGTAGTACACATTAACAATTCTTGATGATAACCATTTTTCTAAATATTGACTTAAATATTTTAACAGAAAATTTGCTTGACATAAAATATTTGGGATTATTAGACATGGCATTTATCAACTTCTTCAGACAGATTGGGCAAACAAATGCATGGTTATTATATAATTGACAAACATTTAACAATTAGCATTTTATTTAAAGTATATATATATGATATATATATTCAATATGAAATGAACATCATAATCCTCATAGCACTTGCCACTTCATGCTTACTCTTTTTTTTTATTTTGTAACTACACTCAGATTATTAGTTTCAACAGCGATTTATTAGTCCTTTTGCTGGTGGTGGAGGTGTCATTAGGGGCATCAATTTCCTCATTTCTGCTTTAAATGCCTTGTGTTTCTTTTTCTTTCTAATTGCTCTCCCCAGAGCGTCAGTGTTACTGAAATAGTAGTGCTTGAGGCACTTTTGTGGTCCTTATCTCAGAGGAACTTTTCTCCATTATCTCGGTGTTAGCTGTGAGTTTCCTATACATGACTTTTACTGATTTGAGAAATACATTTTAGATACGAAATTGTATTTTCTGTCATTGTTTATATTTTTAGAGGAGTTTGTCTTAGATTGTTTGCTTCAGCTGTTCTTCTTGGAACTCAAAATCCTCTTGCCTTACCAACCCAAATACTACACTGTCTCCAGCACAAATTCCATTTCATAATATTTGCATCATGGTGATGAATGTTTCAGATGATTTTTCTGTCCTTTTAGATAATCATATTGTTCTTACTTTTCATTTTGTTAATGCATTTATATATTTGTGTATTTTGCCACTTAGTTGTGTGAATTTTCAGTGTTTTATGGAGTTCAGTTTAGTTTGATATAGATTTTTGAATCTCTAGTGATAAGTGCCTGTAATTTTCTTTTCTTATAATGTCCTTGTTTTGCTTTGATATATGCTGCCTCTAGTTTTGTAACATGAAATTGAAAGTATTTTCTTCTAATCTTTGAAAATGCATTAAAAAAACTGGCAACTCAACTTTTTTTTTTTTTGAGGAAACTTGTGTATAAAGAATTTGGTGCTGACTTTTGATTGCTTTTTGTTATGTTTGTTACTCTCTTAACATCCACTTACTGTGGTCTGTGTGGACTTACATTTTGTTATGATATATTACTGGTAGACTATATGCTTATAAGAAGAAGATAACCTTTGCTTATACGTTATTCAATTTGATCTATTTGTTAATATAGTGATTTATGTAACTTTGTATTGCTATATTGTCAGTTGCAATGTGTCCTCTATGGCTGATTTATCTTATTTAAGCCTTTTCTCTCTCCCTGCATTCCTTTGGCCTTGGCCCCTTTTTTTCTTTTGACTACATTAGCTAACAGTTGCTCAGTGTTCATCTTTTCAAAAAAAAAAAAATAAAAACGAACAAACCAACATTTCTGTTAATCTTTTCCATTGTTATTTTTTTAGTCTTTTATTTATTCTTTCTCTAACCATTCCCTTCATTCTGTAAACTTTAGCATTACTTTGTTCTTTTCCAAGTTCCTTGAAGTATCATGCTTGGATTTGTTTGGGTTTATTCATTTTAAGGATGTAGTATTTATTTCCACAAGTTTTCTTCTTGACCTTGCGTCTGTGTCATCCCAGGTGTCTAATATTTTATTTCCATTTGCTTTGGCTCAAGGCACTGACTGAGTTCCCTTTGTTCTCTTCCTTGTCCCATTGCTGGTTTCAGAAAGTGTTGAGCTTTTCCCATCCTGGTCGTTGCAGCTAACATATTCAAGATTATTCTTAGAAATAATCTTTTTTATTGCCAAAGAAGTTTTTGTTTAGAAATTCTTCAGTGTCTTTCAACCACATTTTGTTTCCTTTGAAATATCAGCTAATTGTTCATGATTTTCTTGATAGCCTTTAGGAAGTATCAGCCTCCTTTTGCCCAGATAACCTGATGTTCCTGTTCTCTCAGTCATTCTTCATTTGTATCTACAAGTCTTGTGTTTGTGGCCTAACCACACTATCCCTGTGTGACTACTGAGCAGCGAGCCGCAAAGTGAGGGCTGGGAGTTTTCCCCTTGTTTATTACTCAGTCTTCTTCTCCCTGTTGCCTCTTTTGCTTATAAATTTAACACCATATTTCTCTCAATGAAGTTGTCTCTGCTTATCAATATTTATTAGCATATTTTTCAATTACCTGTTAACTGAATTCTGTTGCTATCTCTCAATTTCCTCTAATCGGGCTTCTATTAACAATTCTATATTTACAGAGCATAACAGCTCTTAGTGTTCCATATTCATGTCATGTCTCAGTCCTAATTTTCCTACTAAAAAGCATTTTCTACTTGCATGCAATCCCATTTTACAATGTTTGTATTTCATATGACCTTTAACCACCTTAATAATCATTAAATGGTAGAGAATTTTAGTAATGGGGACTATTCAGATAACACAAAATCTCCTGGAAACAGCTGTAACTTTAAGTGAATATACAGTACAGAAGTTCACATTAGTAGTTGTTGTAAATTTTTTTTCTTCTTTGCTACCCACTGGGTTACTGGCCTTTACCTTCCCTCACCTCCCTTGGATCAGAGTTCTTTGTATACCCCTAAGTTTCGCTAATTTCATGTTTTATACTTCTCTAATGACTTCAAACTTTTCTTTTGGTATATTCTTTGGGTGTAGCGATAAGAGTGGCAGGGCTGCATCCTGGCACCTGGCCACCCTCATGGCTAGCTTTACCCGAAATAATTACACGGAAACTGTATTCTTTTAAACACTGCCTGGCCCGTTATCTGTAGCCTCTTACTGGCTAGCTCTTATATATTAATCTAACCCATTTCTAATAATCTGTGTAGCCCATGAGCTGTCTTACCAGGAAAGATCTTAACCTGCGTCTGTCTGGAATGGGAGAATCATGGCGACTCCCTGACTCAGCTTCTTTCTCCCAGCATTCTCTTCTGTTTACTCCACCCACCTATGTTCTAACCAATAAAATGGGCCAAGGCAGTTTCTTTATTATAATTAACAAATGTCCTTCCTCCATCATTTGGGGGTTTGTATAGAGAGGCATCTCAGTAACTAAGAGAGCTTGGCATTTTGCTGCTCTTCCAGAGGACCTGATTTAGTACCCAGTGCCCATGTCAAGCAGTCAAGTAGCTTGTGTAACCTCAGGGGACCTGACACCCTCTTCTGCTCTTTATAGGCACATGTACATACAGCAGTCTCTCTAACACACACACACACACACACACACACACACACACACACACACACACACACAACACTGTAGTAATGGGCCTCTTGTTAGTTTCCCAGCCACCCAGACTCTGAAAGAATCACACAGAAACTATATTTTTTAAATCACTGCTGGGCCCATTTCCTCTAGCTTCTTATTTGATAACTCTTACATCTTAACTTAACCCATCTCCATTAATCTGTGCATCACCACGAGGTGGTGGCCTGCCAGCAAAGTTTCAGCACATCTATCTCTGGCAGTGGCTCCATGGCTTCCCACTAACTCCTCCTTTTTTCTCCCAGCATTCAGTATAGTTTTACCTGCCTACCTTTATTCCCTACACAGGCCCAAGACAGTTTCTTTAGTAACCAATGGTATTCACAGCTTATTAAGGGGAATCCTACAGACTGACATACACACACACACACACACACACACACACAAAACACAAACACTTTCTTCTTAAAACCATTTTATTCATCTGTTTTCATTGTTCATGTTGTAAATTGATACTTAGAACATACCTTAATATTTTGGACTTCCTTCCTTTTATTAAACTGATCAATAATATAGAGCAATTTATCAATTCTCCCTTCTTTAAGCCTTTGTTTAAAATGTTACTTTCCTAAATATCTGAGTTTATGATTTCTATTTTTACATCCCTACAGCCATGACAAATGCAGTTTTCTTGTTCTCTTGTGAACTTTTCCATTTAGCCCTATGGTTCTTCAGTTCCCCAAACCCCTCATTTATTTCTTCTCATTTTATAGAGCAGCATAACTTTAGTTCATATTTCTACCTTTCTCTGATATTGTACATAAATACCTTTATATACTCTTTATAATTTCTAACTAGTATAATGTATCCTTAGTCTTCATGTAACATCAAAATTGCTATTTTGCAGCATGTTCTACTGGTTGAAAAAAATATATCCCAAACCCCAGCGATAGAAAAGGCTCTTTTTTATCCTGCTTTTTTTATTATTATTATCATATTTTTAGGGCAAAGTTGTTATTACTTGGGGGATAAAATGATTCTCAGGAGATAGTCAACCATACTCAGGATGCAGCCCCACAATTCAAGTACACCTCATAGAATACAAGATTCTGCCATTTCTGGAATGTGATGTAATTTTAAGTTTAAAATAATAAGTAATGACCTTTAGCTATATTTTGTGGGTAAGAACATGACAACATTTAAAAATTAACAGTGAGATGTCTCAGTTACTCTGAATTGCATCCCTCCAACCTTGCAAAGGCATGAGATAGGTTATGTGTAACTGGTTCTTTTCTTTTTGGATTTTTGAGACAGGGTTTCTCCGTAGCTTTTGGTTCCTGTCCTGGAACTAGCTCTTGTGAACCAGGCTGGCCTCAAACTCACAGAGGTCTGCCTGTCTCTGCCTTCCAAGTGCTGGGATTAAAGGCCTGCACCACCACCGCCCGGCGTGTAACTGGTTCTTAAGTATACATTTCTTGCATGATGTACAGAGATAAGCAGTTCACCCCAGAGTAAAGGACACAGCTGGAAAATGCAAACAGAGATGCTCAGGCTTCATTCTAATGTGATTTACCTACACAGGAGGCAGTGCTTCTCAGTCAAGGCAGCTTCTAACTAGCTGTTACAATGTCACTTTCTCACTGCTTCTAATCTTATTTCTCTACCCATGAGCAAGTGACAAGATTCATTTGAATTGTTATTTTAATTATGTTTTACTCTGCACAAACCATTGTGAAATCACTTAACCCGTCAACTACTCTTTAATCTCTATTACCTGTAAGCCATGGAATTGCAGCACATGTAATAAGTTTGAGCAGTTTTGAGCACAAGAAAGAGAAAATCTAATCAACAAAAGCTTAAACAAGCTGAGCATTGTTATCATACAGGATATGAATCTTGGGAATTGCCACTGTTGACTTAGCAAGGAGAAGAATCAAGCACAGTGATTCTGGCTCCTAACAGTATCTTTCCTTTTAGACTCTCCCACAAACTTCCTGGCAACCTTCTCATCTTGTTTGAATAATAAGACCTAAAATGTCTGCCTACAAGTTCACTGGGAAGAAGTGCTTGTTAACTCTTTTCTGTACTTCAGAAGTGCTGCAATAATGGTGACAGGACTTGAAAAAGGGTGGAGATCCTGGAAAAGGCAGTGTGGACAGATGATGCTCGCTACACACCACAGAGGTGTCTCCCTATTGCAGTAAACCTTTAGTAATTATTGATAATCTTTAAAAAAGGATCATCTATTGTACCATTTTTGTGCCTCCCTTTTGTCTCTGTCTCTCCACTACTGATATGTTTTATTCCACGGTTGGTGCATTTTGGTCCTTTTGAGAGATTAGGACTTGGTTTTTTCCCTTTAAGTGCTGCTTCTTTGTAGACTTGCCTGGGTTTTCTAGGCGAATACATTAATTCTATTCCATGCTTCTCTCTTGCTCTGGGTCTTTTATTCTCCTTCATGTTTTCTCCATAGTAATCTGTTGACACTGGTGTTCCCAAGCTGTTTTCACTCAATAAAGGAGAACTTTGGAGTTCAAGAGTAACATTAATACTCATAAGCAGGAAGCTGATAAACAGGTTTTTAAAGGTCATTCTTCCTCTGTGAATGGAGTAATTGGGTACCTTTGTAACTAGATTGCTTTTGAAGCTGAAGAGTTGCATCTTGTTTTCACTGAAGGGTTTTTCCAGCACAAATAGTGAACACATGGAAGTATACTTTAAGAGATTTCATGTATAAACCCTGAGTCAGAATAGATGAAAAGGGTTTTAAGATATGCAAATGTACTTTTCTGTTTTATAAAAATTAATCTAAAAGGCTCCTTCAGATGGCAAAGTTTTACATATGACTTGATTTTCATTTAAATGAACTTGTGCAGGACTGGAGTGAAGTCATGCTGCCTAACTCTCTGCTAACACCCAGAGGATTGGTATCTAATCCTTTCTCAGTAAAAATAACCACTACTAACAAGGTCTTTGTCTTGCTTTTATAGTTGTGGCAGGGAGACCAAAGGACATTTCAGGTTCTTGTTTCCCAGAACAAAGAATTAGACTGAGGATACATAGACAGAGACTAAAAACAGACACATTTAAAAATATGTTTTCATAAAATATATTCAATCATAGTTGTTTTGTTTCTGTTTTTGTTTTTGTTTTTTTTTTTGTATTTGTTTATTTATTACAATAGACTAGCCATGGCTCTTTATTTTTTTAATTTTTTTAAATTTTTTTTTTATTGAGAAAAGGAAAAAAAATAAGTTTCCGCCTCCTCCCAGCCTCCCATTTCCCCCCCTCCTCCCGACTCCTCTCCCCCTCCCTCTCCAGTCCAAAGAGCACTCAGGGTTCCCTGCCCTGTGGAAAGTCCAAGGTCATCCACCCTCCGTCCATGCCTAGGAAGGTGAACATCCAAACTGGCTAGGCTCCCACAAAGCCAGAACATGAAGTAGGATCAAAACCCCATACCATTGTCCTTGGCTTCTCATCACCCCTCATTGTTCGCCATGTTCAGAGAGTCCGGTTTTATCTCATGCTTTTTCAGTCACAGTCCAGCTGGCCTTGGTGAGCTCCCACTAGATCAGCCCCACTGTCTCAGTGGGTGGGTGCACCCCCCGAGGTCCTAACTTCCTTGCTCATATTCTCCCTCCTTCTGCTCTTCATTGGGACCTTGGGAGCTCAGTCCAGTGCTCCAGTGTGGGTCTCTGTCTCTATCTCCATCCATCACCAGATGAAGGTTCTATGGTGATATGAAAGATATTCGTCAGTATTGCTATAGGATAGGGTCAGTTCAGGTTCCCTATCCTCAGCTTCCCAAGGGACTAACTGGGGACATCGCCTTGGGCTCCTGGGAGCCACTCTAGGTTCAAGTCTCTTGCCAACACTAAGGTGGCTCTTTTAACTAAGATATGTGCTTCCCTGCTCCCCTATCCAACCTTCCTTTATCCCAATCTTCCTGTTTCCCCAAGTTCCCCCAATCCTCCCCTTCTTACTTTTCTCTCCCTGTCCCCCCTTATCCCCAACCCACCCCACCCCCAAGATCCCAATTTTGTCCCCGGCAATTTTATCTACTTCCCTTAGCCAAGAGGATAACTATATGTTTTTTCTTGGGTTCACCTTCTTCTTTAGCTTCGTTAGGTTCACCAGGTATACACTCCGTGACCTTTATTTATGGCTAGAAACCAATTATGAGTGAATACATCCCATGTTCATCTTTTTGGGTCTGGGTTACCTCGCTCAGGATAGTGTTTTCTATTTCCATCCATTTGCATGCAAAATTCGAGAAGTCATTGTTTTTTACCGCAGCATAATACTCTAATGTGTATATATTCCACACTTTCTTCATCCATTCTTCCATTGAAGGGCATCTAGGTTGTTTCCAGGTTCTGGCTATTACAAATAATGCTGCTATGAACATAGTTGAACAAATGCTTTTGTCATATGATAGGGCATCTCTTGGGTATATTCCCAAGAGTGGTATTGCTGGGTCCAGGAGTAGGTTGATCCCGAATTTCCTGAGAAACCGAAACACTGATTTCCAAAGTAGTTGCACAAGATCGCATTCCCACCAGCAATGGATGAGGGTACCCCTTTCTCCACAGCCTCTCCAGCAAAGGCTATCATTGGTATTTTCATAAAATATATTCAATCATAGTTGTTTTGTTTTTGTTTTTGCTTTTGTTTTTTTGAGACAGAGTTTCGCTGTAGTTTTAGAGCCTATCCTGGAATTAGCTCTTGTAGACCAGGCTGGCCTCCAGCTCACAGAGATCCACATGCCTTTGCTTCATGAGTACTGGGATTAAAGGCGTGTGCCCCCACTGCCCGGCTCAGTCATACTTTCTCCACCCCAGTTCTTCTCAGATTCTCCCTACCCATCCAAACCTTTCTTTCTCTATTTAGGAAGCAAACAGACAAAAGTCAAACACAGCAAACAGAAAAATAAAGAAAAAATACTGGGTAAACATATGCAAAAGTAAAACACACACACATACACCATAGTATATAAACAAAGGCCAGATGCACAAAGAAATATGAAAAAAAATACTCACACACACTTTTTTCATTTTTAGAAAATGGCTTTATCCCTAGACGATTTCATACAAATACACATCTTATAATCATATCTACACTTGAATTTACTCTTCAGCCACCGAACATTGTTGATATATAAAACTCATCTAATTCCTGAGACCATACCATTATTTCTTCTCCAACCACCTTGAGTCCATCAGATTTTCCATGCTATGATGTATGCCTAATGAAAACTTAAATGAGGACAGATGTATTTTGGGTAGCTTTTCATTTCAAATGCTAACACTAGGTGCAATGTCTATCTCTTAACCTACAACTTGTAACTCAGATGGAGCTCTCAGCTACTGCTCCAGCACCATGTCTGCCTGCCTATCATCATATTCTCCACCATCATGATAAGCAAGCCCCCAATTAAATGTTTTATTTTTTAAGTTTCCTTGGTTATAGAGTTTCTTAATATCAATATAATAGTAATTAAAACACTGAACTATCTACCTTCAAATTAAAAAAAAAAAAAAAACAAGCAAAAAGCATTTCTTGCAGTGGTATTGAACTTCACCACAGGTGATTTCATTTTTGTTTGTTCTTTTGAATTGTAGCAGAAACTCCAACTGATACAATCAAGGTGAGTTCCTCTAGGGTTGAAAGGATAAACTCTTTTTCCCTTGACAATTTAAAGAAAAGGCAGGAAAACGCAGGTATCAACACTCAGCAGGGTGTTATTGAAAGCAGGAGCACACACAGGGATTGATTCCTCCAATGGAGAGGGGTTCCAGATCAGAATCTAAGTCAGTCTGGCAGAGCCACAACCTTCATGTTTTGGGGTGGAGTGAGGTTTTTTTTATGTTAATTGGAATTGGCTTGTTTGGGCTATTGTGGGAATTTGATACTTCCAACCAAAAAAAGGAAAGTTAATTGGTTCTTGCACAGAGTATTCTCCTTCCATTTGAAAATCCTGTTCTCTCTGTGATGGGCAGATGGAATCCCATAGTTTGTGGCATATAATAAATGTATAAGTGATGAAGTAAGAAAGTTACATTAAGAAACTTGAAAAGAAAAGAGTTGATTGTTATGGCTCAAATGTTTATCACTTCCCAAAGTTCAGGTGACCAAGTACAATTTGGCACTTATTAGTAGCAAACAATTAGCATTCATTATTAGTGTCCTGCAAAGAAAATGAAAGCAGAAAGATTGTTTCATTTGACTTCCATATATGTGTTTTAGGGGGAAAATATTAGAGTTCACAAGAGAAAAAGTTATTTGGAAAATCTGATGTGTTCTAGCAATATATATAAAAAGGACCGTAAGTTTGACTGTTCTAGTTGTTAGGGACACGGGACTGAATCTAGGCTTTCACACTAATATATATGTATATGTATATATATATATATTTCAACATATATTTCTCACAAATATGTGTCTTTATAAATAGCATGTCATCCTGTATATATCTACACATATGTATCACTCATGCACACAGACATGCAAAAAGCAAAACAAAACAATAACAGCTGAAAGCCCAAAAGGGATTTCAGGATCTAAGCAGAGATTGTAAATAAGTAAATGGCATACGATTACGTTTGCATATGTAAATAAATGATGAGAAAATGCTTGTCCTGTGGGATTCTGTAAGATACATTAACATTCTAAAGAATCAATAAACTTATGGCATTTTGTGGCTGATCTAGAAGATACCTTGATTCTGCAGCTTTGCAAAAAACAGAATTGAGATAGATTTTTGTAGAAAGGACAATAATGGTAACACACCTTTCCTGGACTCCTAGTTTTGGACTTGTGTTACTTCTATTTCAAAGATAAGATTAAAAACAGAAAAAGAGTACATTTAAGTTATCCATATCACTTCTTCTCAGATGAACATTAAGGAGAGAAAATACAGAACACAGAATATACAAAACTGTGTCACACTCAGAAAACTTGAAGTAAGTACATCACACTACACAGAACCCAATTAAAATATAGAAAACAACAACAACAAATTTTAACCCAATGCCCAGCAATCCTGTCCTTATATTGTCACAGTTATCAAGAAGAATCTTCCCTCAGGATATCTTATCACTCACCTTGAAATTATGATTTGGGCTGGCTCATGAAGCTGTGAACCAATACTTTTTCTGGCGTGAAGGCTATCAAAGGTACCCATTTGATTTATGAGAAATGTATAAAGGTCTTTCAGTGATCTGGCTCATTTCCTTATTATCCCTTTTTTATATTTAGGTTTAAAAAAACCTTTCTTTTCTCATTTTACAAGCCAAATCCATTTCCCACTCTCTCCTCTCCTGTTCCCTACACATTTTTTCTCCCTCCCATGCTCTATACCACCCCACATCCACTCCTCACAGAGGGTAAAACTTCCCATGGGGAGTCACCAAAGTCTAGCACATTGATATGGGGGATCAGGAATGCACCCTTACTAAATCTAGGCTGAGCAAGATATCCCACCAGAGAAAATAGGCTCCAAAAAGCCAGAACAAGTAGTAGGGATAAATCCTGGCCTCACTGCCAGTGGCCCCACAGTCTGCTCTATACAACTGTCATCCACATTCAGAGGTCCTAGTTTGGTACTATGTCTTTTCCCTTGTTGTCAGGTCACAGTTGGAAGAACCAATTACCCAGGAGAAGCCAAACAATACTACAATAATGGAACTTCCAGAAGCATTACCATCCCTGACATCAAGCTCTATTATAGAGCTACAGTAATAAAAAAAAAAAAAAAAAAAAAAAAAAAAAACTTGGTATTGGCATAGCAGCACACAGGTTGACCAATGGAATCAAATTAAAAACCTAGATAATAATCTACACACTTATGAACACCTGATTTTTGACAAAGAAACTAAAATTATAAATGGAAAAAAGAAAACATCTTTCACAAATGGTGCTGGCATAACTGGATGTCACCATTTAGAAGAATGAACATAGGTCCATATCTATTCCCATACATAAAACTAAAGTCCAAATGGATTAAAAACTTCAATATAAATCTGTCCACACTGAACCTGGTAGAAGAGAAAATGGGAAGTAACCTTCAATGCATGGCCACAGGAGACCACTTTCTAAATATAACCCCCATAGCACAGACATTAAGAACAACAATAAATAAATGGGGCCATTTGAAATTGAGAAGCTTCTGTAAAGCAAAGGACACAGTCAATAATACAAAAAGGCAGCCTACTGAATGGGAAAAGATCTTCACCAACCCTACATCAAACAGAGGACTGATCTCTAAAATATATAAAGAACACAAGAAATTAGATATCAAAATATCAAATAATAAAATTGAAAAATGGGTACAGATCTAAACAAAGAATCCTCAACAATAGAAAAATTTCACATGGCTGAAATACACTTAAGGAAATGTTCAATATCCTTTGCCATCAGAAAAAATGTAAATCAAAACGATTCTCAGATACAATCTTCCACCTGTCAGAATGGCTAAGATCAAAAACACCAATAATAGCTTATGCTGGAAAGGATACGGAATAAGGGGAACACTCTTCCACTGCTGGTGGGAGTGCAAATGTGTACAAGCACTCAGTATGGCAGTTTCTTAGAAAATATTATTCCCTTCTATTTGATGAACTTAACCTTTAAGTTGAAATGCTTTTTCTACTCATGGAATTATTCACTTACAAATTCAAAATAACAATCCCTTACCATTCAGTTAAAATAAACTGACACTACATTCTTAGAATTCCTCTGAAAGTTGCTTTTCTTAATCCAAGAACTTTTTCTTTTCGAATGACTCTCTAACATCCACAAGGAACTTCATTTACTTCATAAGCATGCTCCTCCACAATCTTTCTAGTTACAACCAAGGAAATGAAATTAACACTGCTGTTAGGCTAACTTGCTTTCAAATTCAGATTATGAAAACACAGTTTCTAAGCAGGGAACCAAGAAGAGTATAATTCCATTCTTTTTAAAATTAGAATGAAGTTTTATTTCCTTTTTTCTTCAATCCTCCATAGCTTGTATAAAGCTGTTGCTGTGCCTTAAACTGTATGGGTTTTTTTTCTTCAAAGCAACTGGCATTTATTAATGCATTTCACTGTCTCTGAATATATTCTCATTACTCACATTTTAAATCATCCCATTTATATTTGTCACTGAAAATACCTAAAATTCAACATTGGTAGATGATGGAAATGCTTAATACTCATTTTTGATAAGATGACTAAGTCCCTGGTACTTTATTAAAGAAAAAAAAACTCAGTGAAGTGGCCCTTTCATTTAAAGTGTCTTTCTTATTCAAATGTGACTTGAGCTCCTGCTGTGAAACTAAGGGATTAATACTCCAATAATTGTAAGGGAAAAAAAATGTAGTAACCACTTGTCCCATGTTAGAAATGTAAATGTGGAAGGTGCAGACCCCTAAAGGTGTTTTCAGTTACTGTTGCTCTGCAGTTTTTAAACTGTACTGACACTTGAACTGCGAACACAGCATTCGGAATATATGTCTGGCTCTCTTGGACCATGTACAGTGCAGTTAGATAATATTAATAAGCACTAAATCAAAATATTTTTTACTAAGTATCTATGTGTGCCTGGACTATACAGATTAACAAGTGTTATATTCTTCTTCCAAACTCATGGTCTATCGACAAAGATGCCTTCCACATTTACCCATTTAATTTTAGAGCATCCACTTTCCTTCAGATTCATAGCTTACAGCTATAAACATCTTCAAGACATTTAATCTTTTAATCAATTGTCTTTTGTTACTGCCATTTTTTTTCTTCTCTAAGAAATCTCTAGGTTCATCCTGGCCAATCCTTCTGTTCCAAATTACTTAGACTTCACAGACGCTCTAGAATGCTTAAGTAAAGTATAATTGAATTTCTTTGGTTACACTGAAAGACAACATAAATATTTCATGGTACAAAGAGGAATTAAGACAATCCAAGAAGAATGGAATTTTCAGTATATCCAAAATATATTGTATTTTCAAAATTTCATAGAAAAGTTTTTATGGTATCAGAACTTTATTCTTTTGTCTCTCTAAATGAATGCATAATCTCTCCCTCTCTCTCTCTCTCTCTCTCTCTCTCTCTCTCTCTCTCTCTCTCTGTGTGCGTGTGTGTGTTTTGTATTTATGTGTATGCAGGTCTGGGTGTATAGAAGACCATGGGAAACACAAATGCCATCTAACTGACCAATTGCATGACTTAAGGGTTTTTTTTTTAATTTTATTGTTTTATTTTTTTAAAAGAGAAAAAACTATCTTTTTTTCATTATACATACCAATCTAAGTTTCCACCTTTGCCCCTCCTCCCATTCCTTCCACATACGTTCCCTCGCTACCCCATTTCACTGCTCAGAGAGGTTAAGAAATATTGCTTTGGGGAAGGTCCAAGGCTGTCCCTATTATATCTAGGCTGAGCAAGGTGTACATCCAAAGAGAATAGGTTCCCATAAAAGCCAGTACATGCAGTAGGAATAAATCCTGGTGCCACTGCCAGTAGCCCCTCATCTGCCCCAGCCATACAACTGTCAGTGACATTCAGAGGTACTAGTTTGATCCTATACTTGTTCATTCCTAGACTAGCTGGTGTTGGTAACTTAGGTAGACTGTATCAGTGGGTGTGTCCATCATGGTCTTGGCCTCTTCGGTCATATTCTCATTCCTCCCACTCTTCAACTGTACTTGGGAGCTCAGTTTAGTGCTTTAATGCAGGTCTCTGCTTCTGTTTCCATCAGTTGCTAGATGAAGGTTCAATGGTGAATTTAAGATATTCATTAGTCTCACTATAGAGCAAGGTAAGTTCAGACCCCCCTCTATTGCTTAAGGTTTTAGCTGATGTCGTCCTTGTGGATTCCTGGGAATTCTCTGGAGCCAGGTTTCTTGCTAACCCCATAATGGTTCCCTCAATCAAGATCTCTCTTTCATTGTTCTCACCTCTTCTGTCTTCCTTCAAGTTTTCCTCACCTCTCCCTGTCTACCCTCCTCTTCTCTTTTCATTCTTCCTTCTCCCCAACCCCCATGCTCCCAATTTTATCAGGAGATCTTGTCTATTTTGAATTTCCAGGCGGGTCTATATATGATTTTCTTAGGGTTCACCTTATTACATAGCTTCTTTAGGATTAAAAACTATAGGCTCAATATCCTTTGTTTATAGCTAATATCCACTTATGAGTGAGTACATAACATATTCATCTTTTTGGGTCCAGGTTACCTTACTCAGAATACTGTTTTCTAGTTCCATTCATTTGCATGCAAAATTCAAAATTTTATTATTTTTTTACCACTGAGTAATACCCTAATGTGTAAATGTACCACATTTTCTTTATCCATTCATTGGTTGAGTATTCCCCTTACTCTATATCCTGTCCAACATAAGTTATCATTGGTGTTTTGGATCTTAGATTTCCTGATTTTACATTCCATTTTGCTCCTGAATCAATCACTTAGTCTACGCTATTGACAAGTATCTCATCTCATCAAGCCTTCTCTCTGTGTTTTATTCCAACCATTTGTGTTTTCTTTCCAATTTTGTTTTCTAAGCTACAGCATACTAACAGAATTCAGGACATTATACACAAATCTGGTACAGTGGCACATGAGGGAAGAGCAGAGGCAGGAACATCATTCTTTGACCGTTTTCAGATTTCGTCAAAGGTTACCAAAAGTTTGATTCAAGAGTTTTACCACCCCACCTCTATATCTAAAGGATAGGAATATTTTTGTTTATGGAGACACACAGGTATAAGTATGACCAGTCCTTTCCACTAAGTATTACTCAGCTGAGTATAATATTGTCCTTGTTCATTCATGTTTTCCACAGGTACCCACATACTCATCACATTTATCATAAAGCACAAACAATGTACTATGGCTTTGCTCCTTTATTCTGGAGGTTTTGATTACACATGAAACTCAAATAAATGTATATATTTTTCTCATTTAAATATTTTATTGGGTTAGTTGGTTCATCCACAAACCTAACACTGGATAAAGAAAGACTTCTGTCTTGCAAGATTTTTGGAAACAATAAAATAATAATTTAATGCAATAATTTGTCATTATCCAATGGAATTTAGGCCTTCACATACATTTGGAAAATTTTATTTATTGTAGTTTTCTTGTGGATATTTTATGAGATTCTGAACAAGATATGACTGTCTTGGACTTTGTAGAAAATGAAGATCATTCATTATCAGAAAAAATAGCTAATTTTAAATTTACTCTAATTTCACCATTTATAGAGAATTTTCTAATTTTGTCTTTATCTCTGTTCCAACTGTATGAGAGGAGACTGTCCCTTAAATGAAAACCAGCCATTGTTCTGGACTTCCTATCCCTCCTTCCAATCCTGCTTGTCTACGGTTTGGTTTTTCTGTTTCCCACCTCATTTATCTTTGACTTCTTAAAAATTCTCTTCTAACATCTGCTCTTCAGTTTAAACTCTCAAATTAAACTTCATATGCAAGCAAAACATGTTTTCTTTTAATATTTAAAATGTGTTTAAAAATTGTATATACATAATTATGATATTTATTTTCTTAAAATAAAAGAAAGTTGTTTTCAGAGACAGTTTGCACAGTACACAATGGAAAAGACAATTAAACCAATAATAGCATTATAAGTTTGGGTATTATATAAATATATTGTATATTTATTATATAATTGAATTCAGCTGTGCCTAAGATTGTACTAGTTCATGCTTCTACCCATTACATTCTGATCTCTATCTTTGATACTTGACACAAGCTCAGGTGCTGCCTCACCTCCTAGCATGACTGTGGAGGCTGTGAGCTAACCATGCTTTCTGTATGTCAGTTCTCTTAGTGGAGTTGTTGAACAGTGGTTAGCTCAGTTTCCACTTCACTTACATCTTAAGGATCTTGTTATTGATAAATTTGTGATGTGGAACTTTATGATTTCAGCTTTAGAATTCAATTACTTATTGATACTGTCTGAATATTTTTCACCTCATCTTGGACATTGATTGGAACTCTCTTCCTCATCGGATTTTTAATGTTCTTCAATGCTTGTACAGCCTAGTTATTCCTTCCAATACACATTCTGTTGAAGGGAGCTGCAGGCTACGTTCCTGTCACCCAGTTCCCGGCCTCCTGGCTAGCTTATGCCCCAAAATAACAACACACAAATTGTATTCATTTAAACACTGCTTGGCCCATTTCTATTAATGTGTGTAGCACCATGAGCTGTGCTTACCAGGAAGATTCTAGCCTAAGTTCATCCTGGGTCAGAGCTTCATCGTGTCTGCCCCAGAGAGTAGAGCTATAGAGTCTGAGCTCACTTCCTCTTCTTCCCAGCATTCTGTTCTGTTTACTCCACCCACCTAAAGGCTGGCCTATCAAATGGGCCAAGGCAGTTTCTTTATTAGCCAATGACCTTCCTCCATCATTTCCCCTTTTTCTGTTTAAACAAAAAGGAAAGGCTTTGACTTTAACATGGCAAAATTACATATAACAAAACAGTTATAAAACAAGAATGACAATTTTTACATCTATTTTATCTTTTATCATAATTAAGGAAAACTACAACTATCTATATATTCTTTAACCTCATCAAAGACTCCAGAAGGATATAACATTACCTAATTAAACAAGAGGTAAGCAACTTACAAAACTCTAGAAATCACAGAGACATCTCGCTGCCTGGACAGTCATCCAAAGTTTCTCTGTACCATTGGGGCATCCATCTTCGGCCTATAGGCCCATAGTATCCAGAGACATTTCCATGAAGCAGGAATTTTAAAGTCAGTTCAGTCAGTATCTGCTGTGTCCTGCATAATGTCTTTCAGACTCTCATGAATCAGGAACCCTGAAAGATCATCTCGCCTTTAGGCAAGTTCAGCAGTCCTCTCTCTGATGGTTCTCTCTGTACCTGGTAGGGAATTCTAACCTTCCTGTTTTATCTTGAATCATCAGTAGAATGCTATATCCTTTAATCTTATTTCCTATTTTCAATTCTCTTAAAAAACTCAGTGCCATTATTTCATTATCCCCCTTGGACATGTCTTCTCATATAAACTACCAATTTCTTCACCATGAGTTTCTCATGTGTAAATGTAAGAAACTCTCTAGTATTCTATCCAGACACTCATGCTAGGCACTATAAACTTTTCTCTGCTGTCACATACCATTTGTATTAATGTGCATTAGCAAGTTTGCTTTGTGATATTAGATGAGATGTCTCATTGTCTTTTTTTCCTTTTTTCATCTTTCATTTAGACTGAGGGATGGATCTATACTACACAAGTTGTGTCCAGAGTTATGGTTCTCTGGGCCCCATCAGATGAAAAATTGTCTTTGGCCACAATTCAATAAAACTAATAAATACTGATGATCAAATATTTTGTATAATTTTTTTTATGATAACTGCTACCAAAGTAGTGAAAATAATTCTCTATAATAATTTAAATTTCTTTATTTTATCATAAATTGCCTACATTTCTTCATATGTAAGCCATATGTGTGTAGTGCTGGCAGAGGTCAGAAAAAAAATGTGTCCCTGGTACTAGAATTATAGATGTTTGTAAACCACACTGTAGGTGCTAGGAACTCAAGCTTGGTCCTCTGCAAGAAAAAGTGCTCTTCACTATTGAGTCACCTTTGCAGGCTTTCACTTCATAATCTCAGTTAAATAGTTTCCATTTAAAGAGACTTTTATAATAGCTCAGCAAATCCAAAATTTTCCATCATTAATAAAATATGTGACTAACAAAATTTGCTGTTATTAATAAAGAATAAGAATATATCTAAGTGGTAAAACTTCATTGATTTTTTTTAAAAAAATCATACTTTATTATAAAACTTTAGAAAAGATCCACAAAAAGCAGTGGGGCATTTAACTTTGTAGTCACTCCGGCACTATCTGGTTAGGGGAAGCAGTTGTCAGTGAGTTCTTTTGGTATAGTACTTAGTAGGTATTTTGGTTCTACATTTATACTCAATGTACTTCCTCCTGAGAATAGCACTGCAAAAGAAATGAAAATGGCATGATTAGAAGATGATGCCTAATAGACATTTGGTAAGATAAGGTGGTCAATGTTTATTTCAGTTGGATTCAGAAAACATTCCATTTGAAAGTTTATGGACAACACCTTTATGTCAACTGAAAACTGAGTCATAAAGTGAATTATTGACTAGTTTAAAGATATGAAAGTGTTTTCAAATTTATGTATCAAATTGAGAAACAAAACGTGCTTTCACAGTACTTGGCCTAGCTAACATGGGAAAGGGTGTGAAATCGCAGAATTTGATCTTGCCATAGTCTTGATCTCATTTGAAATCTTGTCATGATTTGCTCGTTGAAATAAGCACTTACATCTACTAAAGATGATGAATTCGTGTCAATTTTTCTTAACAAATTCTGGGGCAAAGTTTCTTTTTTGAAGTCTAAACAACTTGATAAGGTATTACAAATCATAAAATCTTTTAAACAGCTGACTTTAGTCCAATGATCTCCCTTTTGAAAACTAAATGGGTTTGGCCATAATCAGTGTCAGAATCATTAAGGAATGCTTACATTTGGAGATGACTTAATCCATTGGCTCTTAGAAAACTCCCAGTTTTGATGACAGTTTGCATGATGTTACCCAGTTTTAATGTTTTGTACATAAATGTGTGCTGATGTGTTATGCAGTGGTACTTTGTTACATATGAGACATAGGGGTCAATTTCATGACTTACTATTGATGTTGCAAGCACTTCCCTCTCAAGTACCATTGCTGGAACACCTTCAGAAACTATCCTAAATATGTTTATAATAAGCAAAGCAAATCAATTTAATAGATCTCACTGCTTCATACAAATCTCTTGATCTCCTTGTGTCCTTCAATGACAGTCATTTCTTCAGAACAGTACATTACCTACCAGGGTTCTTAATAGAAATAGCAAGTGGAGCCACATCTGCAGCATCAACGCTGTTACTGTTCTCCAAAAGCATGGAATCTAAAATGAAGGACTCTACCTGTAAATTTTTTTCTGATAGATCTTTCCAATTTCTTTGAGTTTCCTGGTTATTGTTTGATACACCAAAGTGATTTTAGAAGCCTCTTCCTCAGACCACACTTCTCACACAATGCTTAAGAATAATCGACAAATATATGACTTTGGCATTTTATTATAAAATATGTTATCTCATAGCTGACTTTTACAGTAGAATCTGAATTGTGACCAAAAGAAAAGACTATTGAGCAGACAATCTTTCAGTTGTGCTATTTTGTCCTGACAACACAGTCTTTGTTGTATATGGAATTTGGCAGCATTGACTTACTCACCTCAATAAAACGAGCATCTGCCCACTTTTATTGGACAATCTTCCTGCACCCATATTTTTTCTTGATTTATGTTTCCATCATTCTGGTATTAATTAATAAGGATATAAAAGGAGCTATATGGACATTCATTATAAAAACTTAATTGACAAGAAAATAGAATGGAAGTTGTGGGCCCTTCTACATCTCGTCTGTTTGAAGAAGAAGAGTACTGGGGGTAAAACATGGGTGGTTAATGTATATGGCATATCTGAGTTGAAGAATTACCACTAGTAATCAAATAATAAGAGTTAGCTGTTTTCTTAAGTAGCATTAAATACTTGTCGTTTGCCATGATAGGTTGTTTGCAATGATAGGTATTACATGTGACTTGTCTGGTCACTGCTGTTGCTACATGTAGTGTTAATTAAATTGTCTGTACTTGGAAGATAATATACTGGAAGCAACATCACTGTAAAACTGAAGCTATGAATATTCACAACAGCAGGAACACACATACATTTTTGTATGACATTTGTACATGGTGAATTTCTTGACAAAGTTTATTCTCCAGAGCCATGCGGTTTTATTGCATATAAAAAAATAAAGAAAAGGAAAAAAAAAACTCCCTCATTCTGTTTTATATTTCCAGTTTTGTGACATGCTGTATTCTATGCATTCTATGAATCAGGGATTATATATTCTTGTACACAAAATCTTCCTATTTCTTTCTTGTGCTGGTTGGCAATGGTTTGTACAGTCTGATCAGTTCTCCAGTCTTACCACTTGGTGTCTTTCAGCTGGCTGTATTACCACATACATGAGGAGTGAGGCATTCCTGACATGTTTTCTACAATGAGCATGCATGGAATGGCTTATTCAAGGGGAATTTATACAACACATAAGTAATTATTATTATTTTGATTTAAATATAGGACCAAAATATCAACACTGCCATAACTGAAAGGACATTTCCAACCTCCCAAATCCATGAAATATTTAGAAAGACGGGGTAAAGTCTCTCCCCATTACCATTTTGGTATAAATATTAGCTTTTTTTTTAAAACATGGATGAGCCCTATATGTTCCTCCCAATATCCTCATAATGACCCGAGCCTTGATAATATTGTCTGATTCTACTTCCCTACCACTCAACAAGAGACTTTTAGAGTTGAGGATATTGTACATGTCTTACTCTTTGGGCTGTCTTCTATCTTGTTTTCCCTAATTCTCTCAATAAAATGACCCTTTGTCCCTACTATCTGATTCCATAGAAGTTTAGCTTAATAAAAAGGTATGAGCACCAGAGACAAGTTGTAGCAGGTCCTTCTGTATTTCTGGTGCTTTAATTGCTTTGATAAAGAGACTGCCTTGGCCTTTTGATAGGGCAGCCCTTGGGTGGACAGAGTAGACAGAACAGAATACTGGGAAGAAGGGAAGTATGGCAGATGCCATGATTCTCCGACCTGAGATGGACGTAGGTTAGAATTTTGCCAGTAAGTCACAATCACATGGTGATTCACAGATTTAATGGAAATGGGTTAATTAAGATGTGAGAGTTAGCCAATAAGAGGCTAGAGCTAATGGGCAAGGCAGTACTTCAATGAATACAGCTTCTGTGTAATTATTTTGGGGCTAAGCTAGCCAAGCGGCGGGACACAGTCCACAGCTCTTCTCTTACAACAACAAGTTCTAACACTGCCACTTAGGCTCGTTTGAATGCAGCCACCATGCTTATCTTCCGTACCCTTCAGTAGTATTACTTACAAGATGAGGAAATATGGTTGATAGTTTTGATGATCAGATTTGATGTAAAATAGACAGCAAATACTGCTATATAGTATTAAGACACATCTCCTCTTTAAGGAATTATTTGCATTATCTGATTGACTGGAAATCCCAGGCCAGTCTTTCTCTTTTTGCTACCATTGTTCACCACAGGCCTTCTCTGTTTTGACCAAAGTGACTTACTATTTTAGCCACGACACTTCTATTTTCCAAACATATTTCTTCAAATGGAAAACTTTAATAGCTGTTAAGACCCAGTATAATATGTAACTTTTTGGTCTCTGACCACACAAGCATGTACACACTTAATACATGACACACGTAGATAGATGCCTAGCTCAGTCCCTTAAAGGCTGCAGAACATCTTGAGAATAGGGAGTGCATTTGATAACTGTATTATTACTTTTATAGGGAAAATAGATTTTTTATTTTGCAAATTTCTATTATTTATTTATCTTACTAACACAATAAAATATAGTAAAACAAAACCATGACATCAAAATTGGACAAGACAAACCAACAGAAGAAAAAGAGTTCCAAGAAAAGGCACTGAAGCCATAGGCCCACTCATTCACACACTTGAGATTCACATAAAATTACTAAGATGAAAGCTATAATATATCCATAGAGGGACTAGTGAAGGCCCCCACACACGTGCTTGCTACACCAATCTCTGTGAGTTCATATGAGCTTTGCTCAGTTGTTTTAGAAGGCCTCACTATCCATCCCTTCTGGTTCTTACATTCCTTATACCTCTTCTTCCATGGGGTTCCCTGAGCTCTGAGTAGAGGAGTTTGTAGAGACGTTCCATCTAGATGTGTGTGTTCCAAGGTTTCTCTCTCTATTTGCATGAATGTTTTGCTGTGTGTCTCTGTATCTGTTCCCATCTGCTGTAGGGGGAAGATTTTCGTCTGATAGCTGAATAAGACACTGATCTACTAGTATGGCAGAATACCAATAGGAGTCATTTTATTATTACTTTTTAAAACAAGTAGTATTAGTTGCCCCCACCCCCCGCCTGGGTCTCTGGGATATCTTGTTTCAGGTTCCTAGTTACTCAAACAGTGTTGGGTATGGATCCCACCTCATGGAGTGGGCCTTATGTCAAAGTCAAAGCATAATTTGCAGACAGGATAATACTGTAGATCAAAGGTTTTGTAGCTCTGTTCATGTTTTCTTTCTCTTTTGGTAGTTGAAGAGAAACTTCCCTTACCAAAGACGCTAGAACATAGGGTGAAGGTTCTATGTAGGCCCCAGTTCATCATTTCCATGCCCAGTGACTTGTAAGGCTGTTGTCTTTAGCAATGAAGCCTTGCTGTTTATTTGTGGAGGAAAACCTGTTATCATGGCACATACTTGGGATGTTTGAGGATTTCCGTGGGAATCCTTTGCCCAACAACTCAATTGAGTTCAGTCCTGGTATGTTACAGAAGTCCATACAATTTTTATAACAATTTAAAAATACAAATAAAATTCAATATTAGAGCTCCCATTTTTCAATCAACTTTTCAACTAGCTCTCCCGGTTCTCCTAACTCAACTAATGTTTTGGTTATGGAATATCTGAAATTCACCTCCGACTCATACCTATCCCTCCTGTCATTGGATTGAATAGAAAGGCAAGATAACAGCAGCTATGATCATATTTAGTCTGTTTTCTGTTACTACTTGAAATTATCAAAAATGATTCCTTATTTAATTGATTTATCTCATGATTCTTCTCTCTAGATAGTGCAAGCATCATGGCACTGGTGTCTTTAAGACATCTCTGCCAAAAATCATAGAAACTTGATGAAGAAGAGGGAAGAAACTATATAATAAAAGAGAATGTCTAAGAGAATTCTGTTATGACTATTTTCATAACGTCACTTCTGTTATAAACAGACATAGTCCCACAGGAGCTATCTTTTCAGGGCAGTCTCCTACACATGTATCTGTCTACTTTGTATCGAGAGCTTTTCTATGTCTTGGCAGCCATGTCTATTAACCATACTAAGACTTATTATGAATTATAAAAGTGTCCTGATAGCTAAGGCTTATTACTAACTAGCTTTTAAAACTTAAATTAACCCATTTCAATTAGGCTATTGCTGCCACATAGATCATGGCTTTACCTGTCCTCTAGCAGTCTTGCTCCCTTTGAGTATCCTGGTTGCTCCTCTGACTCTGCCCCATTCTTCCCAATATTCTTTCTGCCTAGAAAATTTTGCCAAGCTACTGGCCAATCAACTTTTTTTTTTGTAGCAATGAGAGCAACATATTTTCATAGAGTACAGGATTGTTCCACAGCCCTGCTTTCTCTGGGCCCCACTTATTAAAGTATTTAATGTCTCACCAATGTAGTACTGTGGATCATGCTTCCTAAAAGTGAATATATATGGCATACATTTAATTCACTTACAAAATGATGAGAGGGATCCCAATTCCTTCCAGTTTAGCAAACAGCTAGTGGCCATCTGGATACTGTGGCACAATATACACACACCTACACATGTCTAACACTTACAAGGTCATCCATGTATCCACAGTAAATGGGCCAATTTTACCATTTAAACTTGGCATATGCTTTCAAAAGTGTTGATTATTCAAAATACCTGTTTGTCCAAGTCTATTAAGCTATAAAACTACATTTAATGGCCCCTTATATCTAAGCCCTGTTAATAAGGCAAATGCTTCAGACCTACTTACAAACACCATTAGATTTCACCACTAATTACTAATAATAGGAATGAAATTAGCACCTGTCTCAGCTGCTTTCCATTTTAGATTGCACGTAATAAATAGTTAAGAAAATCCTCTGTTGCTAAACATTTACTGAGCCTATTTGCATTCTGATTTTCAAAGAGCTATTATGATTTATCACCCTGTATAATAATTGAAGGACAACTGTATAGGACTTGACGCCATTGACTGTACTTCTGTGTTTGAACTTGAACCAATGTATGTATATTATATGTTAATTTTTTTTGTAAGATGAGAGTTTATTTAATGTGGAGGCTGTCTGCTTTGTCTCCAGCATACTAAGATGAGAATATCAGTGACTGTACATTTTCACATAAAGCGTCAATTCAGTGTCATGATAAGTAGGGAAGTCTTAATGATACCTTGAATTGAGACCCTCCTTCCTGCTACGCTTGCTTTGTTTTCTTTTCATCTATGCTATCCCTAGAAATCCTTGCAGACTTTTAAAGTGAACATAAGCTGGTAAATTGGCAAGTAGCTCAGTTCTGACTGTAGCAGAATTCAATAACGTACTAGTTTCACTGGGGATGTAGTTTTGGAAGCTTCCCATTTCTTAAGAATATTATTACTCTCATACTGCTCCACTGAAAAGATATCACAAAAATATTATAGAAAATTTCCAGGAAAGTTTGCACTGAGCTCAGTTTAACTAACCAGAGGATACAAAACATTATTTAGTCTATCTTGACCTATTCCCATTTTATATTTGTATATCATCTGCTTTGGAATTTATACCACCTGAATGGTAGATTTGGTGCCTCTAATCACAGTCTATTAAAAGATATATTTAAAATTACCTCAAAATACATTACAATATATTTTCAAGTTTGCAATCATAGAAAGAATGAATGAGGCAGAAAAAAGAGAGAAAGAAAGAAAGAAAGAGGAAGGAAGGAGAGAGAGAAAGAGAGACAGAGACACACAGAGAGAAATAAAAAGAAAAAAGAAAAGATCCTCCAAGATAGCCAGGAGGTGGCAGCATGGCCGTGATGTAGAAAACGTAGCCGTCTATGTTCCAGGAAGTGAAAATCAGTTTCTCTGTTTTTGGAACTATGTCGGATTCAAAGCACACAGCTTTCTCCATAAAGGAAACATAGTTAAGAAGAGACTGTCAGTAAGATCTAAATGACAGCTTGACCAGAGCAGAATTGCAAAGATAGGAAATTGGGCTCTTCTCCTCAAATAATGTGGAGGAAAGATGAAAGGAAGAGCGGATGGAGAATGGCGGGGCTCTTAAAATTCTGCTTTCGACTGCTTTAAATAAGCTTGATGGAACCCATTAGGGAATCTTTTAAAATTCCAGAGAAGATGAGCCCGGGTATTGAAATAACCAATTAATTCCATCTAGGCCATTAGGAAAGAATTAAAGGTCATTATTGTAATTGCACAGGTTCAAAACAAACTCCTCACATTTATCATCTTTAAAGTCCATTTGGGCTTTAAAAAAGCCTGAAGCCTCTGGTTCTATGATCTTATGACTCTCTCATAGAACAAATACATTCAGTTTGCAAGAACTCTAGTCCACGCTGTTCAATTGTAAAGCAGTGACCCGCTTCACAATTACCACAATTAACTGCAGGTATTTTTATAACAGAAGTATGAAGATCTTTTAAATCTTAGCTGCGAATCCATATGTCTCTAGCAACATGTGGTGTTAATAAAGCTACAAGGAAACAAAAATGCAGTCCTCCCCCCAAAGAAAAAAATGTAACAAGATTTTATTGCAGAAATTCTGTAGAATATTCTGTAACACAGTTTGCTGTGACTTAACATCTATTGCATTCAACTGTTGTTTTCCTAGTCCTTTATAAATTCATGATGTATAGCAAACACTCAGTCCTCTGGGGATAAAAATGACCCATCAGCAGAGCATGCTTGGTAATCCACATGTAGGAGAAGAATTTGTTTACTTTCTGTTCTTCCAAAATTTAATTATCATATTCTCTACCACTCTGTAACATTCTAAGCCAAACTGAAGCAGACAGTAAGCTTGAACAGGTACATTAAACAACCATAGGAAGATAACAGGAAAGAAATTAGAACCTAATTAGATGAACAAATAGTTTGTGCGATTTTTATGTAGTTCTAATATCTAACAAAATGATATACATAAGTACTGTGATTTCCTATTATAAATGAAATCGCTCATCAAAATTACATATATTAAACTGGTAAGAATTTACAGGATGAAAAACTCTATAAGTGAGTATCTTCTGATAAGAACAGAAGAACACACACAACCCTCCAAAGAAAAGTTTCTAATGAAGGGTGGCCTGGGGAGAGAGCTCATGCCCTGGTTGTCCTGTAGTGGGCAGCAAAGACTTTGTTTGGTTTGAAGATTTTTTTAAAATTAAATTAAATTTTTTATTTACCATAATGTCTTTATTGATTCTTTGGGAATTTCACATCATGCATGCTATTTCCACTTGACTCCCAGTATCCCCATATTCTCCCCTCACCTTTGCAGTGCCCTGAAAAGAAAATTAAAAAAAAAAAAAAACCCTCCATACCAAATCAAAACAAGACAAAAGAACAAAGGATGGAGAAGCAAAGAGGTTTGAGATAAAACAAATTGTCCTCTCCCACAAGAGTCTCAGCCTCATGACAGAGAAACTGAAGAGGAAGAAGTGGCTTGAAATGAAGAAACTCTTGCTTGCATTTGTTATACCCCTATAAGCCTATCTGGTATCCAGTGCACATCTGTGCTTGGTTAGAGGGATACCAACAGTTATCCTCCTGTGTACTGGTGCCCATTCTGCTTTATGTATCTTTCCTCGGTTTTATATGAATGCTTTCCCAACTGAGGATAAGGATTAGTCAGGCAATGTTGACACACATTTTCTTTTCCACAAGAAGAACTGGAGCCGTGAAAGCCTAAACAACACAGAGTAGTTCTTTTAAAGGCTAAATGCATGTAAAATTGAGAAAGTGATGAGATCCAGCCAACAGAAACAATATTCATCAGCACCTATTCCATGTCAGGTCTCTTCAGAGTGATGGAATATACAATAAATTCAGCCAGGTAGTGAGTCAACAAAACATTAGTGTGATGCTCTAGACTTTTGAGTGAAGCCATTACCCAAGTGAAAGTTTTCCATGAGGTTTTCACTTTATCTATAATGCTGTCTCCAGTGAAAAATATGAAAGAAGAGGTGAGTGGTTGTTGCAACACGTTGCTCATTATTGAGTACTGCTTTGGGGTAGAAAAAAAAGATAATTATTAAAAACATGAACAAAGTAATCACACTGCTTAAATTCTATAAAAAAGTGGATCCCACCCAGCTGTTATTTCTTTTTAATTTTCCATCTTTGACTAAATACTTTTCATGAAAAAATTGAAATCATGAATTTGATCTATGGCACTAAAATACAACCCCTTAATGTTCCTTAATTAGTTATTTTATAACATTTTAGTGCTAACTCTTCATGATAGAATCTATGACTGACTTTTATTCTTCCGGCCTTTGAGAAAAACACAAAACAATCAAAAAGGAATGAGCCATTACTTTAGGATTTATAGTTTTATAGATTCTTTGTAACTCTATTTGTAGAGTATTGCTAATGCAAAAGTGATATACATTGTCCAAATTAAAATTTCCCTGGATGTTCATATATTTCATGTCTTTGATGTTCCTCTTTCTTTGACCTTTGCAATTGCTTTCTTTTATCCTATATTACTTTGCCTATATCACTGGTTGTCCCAATCCTGTTTACCTGATATTAAAAAAAAAACTTTTCTATCATTTTTCCCTCTGAAGTGTTGCCTAATTGCCTTATCTTTATGAAGAGTATATATTATGAGAGAGAATTTGAAACAAAATGTGATGAAATTAACAAAAGAAATTAGTGTGCCAACTTCTTTAATTCTAGATTTAAACACTTATTTCAAAATGTCATTAGCCTGAGACATTTATCCATAATACAGAAAAGTCATAACAGCAATTTCAGCTTAAATACAAACAAAAGTCACAGTCATTAGGTACTAGTTTCACTTTCATATATCAAATGCAGAGTGCAATTACATTTAGTGGTGAATCAATAGATTTTAAGGTTTGCTGAGGGGCTCTGTATACCATGAAATACTTTATTAACATCAATGCTCATGCCCAATACAATAATATCTATTCTCTTATTATAATAAAATATTTCATAAAATGATCTATTTAGATAAACAAAGAAAACCTAACTTTCATGACTAAAATATTAATAAAATTAGTGTTTTAGTGGAATCCCTTGATTTGCTGTCAAGTCAATAACATTTTGACAGGCTTTCCAATTGCTGCTGTCAGGCCTGGGTTTCTACTCTACTTTGCTTCTATGTAGGATTTTGAAGGATTCTGGCATGTCTTCCTTTGTTTTATTTTATTTTTTTATTTATATATTAAAGATTTCTGCCTCCTCCTCTCCACCACCTCCCATAACCCTCCCCCTCCCCCAATCAAGTCCTCCTCCCTCATCAGCCCGAAGAGCAGTCCGGGTTCCCTGCCTTGTGGGAAGTCCAAGGACCTCACACCTCCTTCTAGGTCTAGTAAGGTGAGCATCCAAACTGTCTAGGTTCCCACAAAGCCAGTAAGTGCAGTAGGATCAAAACCCAGTGTCATTGTTCTTGACTTCTCAGCAGTCCTCATTGTCCGCTATGTTCAAAATTTAAAAGGACCTGGGAAGTCCTTGCTATTGTTGATCCTGATTCTACACATCTATAATCCTCTCACTGCTGAGGCAGAGACACAAGATCATTCAGTGTCACCCCCTGCTACACAATGATATCTGCCCCAGAAGACAAAACAATGAAAATACACATTCCCAAACAACCCAAGCTTGCTTATGCAATGTTTTTTTTATCTCTCTCTGACAAAATTCTTCAGCTTAACTGTCTTTTCTCTCAAACATAAATGCAACTGTAAAATATGTACAAATAAATTAATGCTTGCAAAATACTTTTAACTTTTACTAATTTTGAATAGGTGTGTGATATAAATTACACAAATGTTTTTTTCTCTATTTTCTTTATTTGTACAGGTAGATGCTGTCTTAGGATTTTTATTGCTATGAACAGATAACATGACCATGGCAACCCTAATAAAAACATTTAATTGGGGGTGGGGGCTGGCTTATAATTTTAGAGGTGCAATTCATTGCCATCATGACAGAGAGCATGGCAGCATGCAGGCAGATATGGTGCTGGAGTAGAAGCTGAGATTCCTATGTTTTGCCAGCAGCAGGAAGTGAACAGAAATACTGGGAGATATCCTAATCATAAAAGACCTCAAAGCCGCCCCCCACAGTGACAAGGCTATACCCACTCCTTGAAACCACACTTCTTAATATTGCCACTCTTTATGAAATTCTGGGGCGTCAATTACATTCAAATTACCACAATCCATTTCCTGGCCCCTATAACCTTGTATCAATATCATAGTAGAAAATGCATTTAGTCTGACTTCTAAAGTTTCAAGAGTCTATCACAGTCTCAGTAATATTTAAAAGTCTAAAGTTCCTGGGACTTGGCCTGGTGCTTGGTTGTGGATCTGTGCATCCAGTCCTATCAATTACTGGATGAAGGCTCTTTAATTATAGTTGGGAATTCCACCAATCTGATTATAAAGGAAGGTCTGTTTGGGCACCTTTCCATTATTGCTAGGAGTCTTAGCTGGGGGTAATCCTTGTGGATTTCTGGGAATTTCTCTAGCTCCAAGTTTCTCCTTAATCCCATAATGGGTCTCTCTATCAAGATACCTCTTTCATTGCTCTCTGACTCCATCTCTCCCCCATCTTGACCATCCTGTTCCCTCATGTTTTCATCCTTCATCCCCTCTCTTTTACTTCCCCCCTCCCATGCAGTTTACCCGGGAGATCTCATCTTATTTTCCTTCTCAGGATGTTGCATTCATCCTCTTAGGATTCTTCTTTTTACCTAGCTTGTCTGGAGCTGTGGATTGTCAAATTCTCTTCTGAAATTCATGTTATCTCTTAACTCTAATTTCCTACAAAATTGATCAAACAAGCAAAAAACAGATCACATACTTCCAACATACAATGGCATAGGATATACATTACTATTCCAAAATGTAAGAAAGGGATCATGGTGAAGAAATACTGTATCAAAACATGACTGAAAATCAGCTGGGCAAACTCCACAATATACATCTTTGTGTCTGATGTAAAAATGCTTTTCACATCTTCAAATCTGTTCAACTTTGTTGACTAAAACACCTTATTTCTCTTATGCTGATTCCACTCCCTGTTAGCAGCTTTTCTCATGGTATTCCATGACTCTCGCATGTCAACATCCAAGGTAATGTTGGCTTCAACTTCACAGCTTAACAGATTGGCCTCTCCACTGAAGACACCCATGGCATATGCCTGGCCTCATCAGATTTCTTTAGGCTCAGAAGCAAATTCTATAATCCATTTCTATTATCTTTAATTCCGAAGTGGAACCATGTGGCTGAACCTGCCAAGCTCTGCTGCTTGCTGAGGCTAGAACATGGCTCTCTTTTTAAATTACATCTTCACAAGTTTTCTGTTTCCTTCACTACCTAAGTTTGTCTGTCCTTAAACTTGTTCGGTAGACCAGGCTGACCTCAAACTCAGAGATCTGTTAGTCTCTGCTTTCCGAGTGCTGGGAATAAAGCCATGCACCGCCACACTGGGCTTGAAGCTTTTCTTTAATTCCTTTTCCCAAACTGAAAATTTAGCTGTGTGAGTTTTGCCCTGAAATCACCACCCCCTTATTCAATTTTTTAATCCATTTGTCTCCATGAACCCATCATTTAGCCCCATTTCACTTCTTGGTGCTCTTTTTTTTTTTTATTTCACCTCAACATTTTCATTTTGCAATTTACCCTGCTTAGCTTTCTCCTTTTCATTATAAATCTTCATTAGAGGTATTACTAATAACCACATGAAAAAGGTTATACTAGGCTATTTTGAGATTTCTTCTTCCAGTGAACGAATCCAAAAGTCTTCACTTTCGTTGTAGGCAGACTCTTTGAACAAGAGCAAAAGACAGACACTCTCTTCACTAAAATATCACAAGAACAATCTCTAGGCAGCATAACCTAAAATTCTTCTTCTCTGAAACCTCTTGAGTGAGCACTAGCATTTCAAATAACTCTTGGCACCACTGTCTTTCCTGCTACTACCAGTAGGTCCCATTAAGCAGTGCTTAAAGCATTCCACTGCTTTCATAACCCAAAGTACCAACATCCAAATTCCTCCAAACCAAAACATGGTCAGGCCTATCACAACAAGATCCCAGTTGCTGATACCAACTTCTGTCTTAGGGATTTTATTGCTTTGAAGAGACACCAGAATCTTGGCAGATTTTATAAGGAAAATGTTTAATTGAAGGGGCTTGCTTACAGTTTCAGAGGTTCAGTCCATTATTATTATGGCAGGATGATGACAACATACAAGCAGACATGGTGATGCAGGAAAAGTTGAGAGTCCTACATCTTGCAGGCAACAGGAAGTCAAATGAAACACTAGACAGTATCCTGAGCATAGGAAACCTCCAACCCTGCCTTGACAGTGACACACTACCTCTGACAAGGCCACACCCACTCCAACAAAGCCACACCTCTTAATAGTGCCACTCCCTTTGAGATTATGGAGCCAATTACATTCAAACGACCATAGATGCATTATAATCATTTTATATCTTCACAATCCCAAGGTGTGCAGTATCAATCAATAAAAGAATTGTCTATATTTTGACAAATTGACAATGAAATAGACAATAGTAATTTGTTTGGAGTAGAAAATTTAGGATAGTGAATAGCTGTAAATTACAGAAATGGTGACATTGGAATTGCTTGGTATGTGTTAGTTTCATAAACATCACTACCTAATTTAGTCTTTATTATAATTGCATTTAATCTGTAGAGTTAAGACCTGATAGAAAATTTTAGTTAAATGAAATTAACAAAAACTAATGATACATAGAGATTAAGTCTAGAATAGTATGTGGATGTTGAAAAAAAAAAAAAAAAGAAAAGGATAGCCATAGAAAACCAGCTGAGATAGAACATCCCCATTGTCTCAGTGTATGGGTGCACCCTTCGCGGTCCTGAGTTCCTTGCTTGTGCTCTCTCTCCTTTTGCTCCTGATTTGGACCTTGAGATTTCAGTCCGGTGCTCCAATGTGGGTCTCTGTCTCTGTCTCCTTTCATTGCCTGATGAAGTTTAATATTCAGGAGGATGCCTATATGATTTTCTTTGGGTTCTCCTTATTTAGCTTCTCTAAGAACCAGAATTATAGGATCAATGTCCTTTATTTATGGCTAGAAATCGGGAACTCACCAAGGCCAGCTGGCCTGGGTCTGAAAAAGCCCGGGTTAAAACCGGTCTCGCTGAACATAGCGGACAACGAGGACTACTGAGACCTCAAGAACAATGGCAATGGGTTTTTGATCCTACTGTACCTATTGGTTTCGTGGGAGCCTAGGCAGTTTCGTGGATGCTCACCTTACTAGACCTGGATGGAGGTGGGTGGTCCTTGGACTTCCCACAGGGCAGGGAACCCTGATTGCTCTTTGGGCTGACGAGGGAGGGGAACTTGATAGGGGGAGGGGGAGGGAAAGGGGAGGCGGTGGTGGGGAAGAGACAGAAATCTTTAATAAATAAATTTAAAAAAAGAAAAGAAAACCAGCTGAGATTTTAGTAAGATCTGTATATTACTTAATATTATTGTACCAATGTTTCTTATCTACTGTACTAAGAAATATGACTATGGCTATTCCTGTTTACCATTAAGGACATGGGTATTAAGCACATAAACTCTTTGTAGAAACTTACATACTTATAGAATTGAAACACTTGATGCATACCCTTCTCTCCACTTGAAGAATACCTTTCACTTAGAGTCTGAGGTGTTTTCCATTAAATGAAGGAAGAAGTTAACAAGAACAATGAAGAGATAGTACTTACTTAGTCTACCTTTGGGCACTATATTGGGGCACATTTATTGGTGCATTGACTGGATCAAGATTTAATTGTAAAATTCTAATTTTCTTTTGTAACTACTAAATAGGTTAGATAGTCTGGATGCATATTTCATCCAGTATTTTATTGTTCACTGTAACATTTTTTCCTATAGATAATACAATGCTGTTTCTTGGGCAGCAAGTTGGTATTCATTTTATTCTCTCTACTCTCCTACTCCCTTGTGTCTCTTCTGCAGACTAAATTCTGGCCTAGTACATGCTATGCTTATATCTTCTACTGAATATACTACAAGTTTGCTGGTTCCTATTTATTATCTTGGAACATCTTGACATAAACTGGAGCTAGAGAATGTTAGTGCTTTTTGTCTAGACATACTTGTTACTAAACAGAGAGCATTAACTCAGATCCTTTCATATGTTCTCTGGCCAAGCCAGGTATTGCTCAAACTAGGGAAAATTTTCTCAATAAAATGTATAAAATAAAAGTTTACACATGTGTTTGCACATATATGGCTCACCTTTAAACACTAGAAACATACATGAGCTGTGCATTTTGGTATTTTTTTTTTTTTTTTGTATTTTAAGCTCACAGACCGCTGACAACACACTGGTATTTTATTCTGAGGAGTCTGCTCTATTATGGCATTAATTTGTAATTAAAAGTTCTTGAAATAATATATGCTATGATAGTTTGATGGTCTGGTGTTAGAGCTTCCTTATAAAAGTTTACCATAATGGTGGAAAGAAGTGGGTCAGACAGGAGGAAAGAAAGTCTTAAAAAGAACTGCAATTCTAGCATGGAAGTGCAAATTTAAAATCCTCATGATGCTGTAAACATTGTTAGTTCTGTATGCTGTGATTGAAAGTTTATAGATACCACAGAAACCATAAAAGTCTTACAAACTTAAATAATGCAATGCTAACGGTGTTCATCACTTCACATTTTTGTACTGTATTCTACAAATTCCAACTGTTTCTCTGATTTATCTGTGCTTTGGAATTGGACAGAAATCTTAGCTTCCATCCATGCACAGTTATATCTGGAAGCCCACCTTCAAATTGAATATATTTTATATCAAAGAAGATGGAATTTTACTTTTAGGTACATGCTATCTTTGATCATATTATAGTAAAATTTTTGGACTCCTTTTAACTTGCTGTAATGTTTGTTGACATGTAGATGACAATTATAGTAACTTATTTTATGACCTTTATGGTTATTATTTATCTTTAATATAGACACAGAAGGACTTTTCTCACCATTATTTGTAATTCCTCCTGGGTTTGCTGCAAACCACTGACAACTGACTGGCCAGGTGCCTTCATCACCCACTGGTATATGTAATGAATGCTTAAGTGCTTTGGGCAATTTTACTTTTGAGCAAATGAAGTTTAAGGCAAAGGAAAATAATTACCTTTGTTTTGGATGAAATGGCAAAAAGAAATTATTTAATTGCTTCCAAATCCTTGGAAAGATACTGAAACTCAAGCTCTGAGAACATGGCCTGCAACAGAAAGCAGGGTCATAGGCAAGCCATGAGACACTTTGCTTGCACTCATTACTAGGGATTCTTTGGATTCTTTCAATTGCATTTTATTACATGCTATCTGTTTAATGAAATTATAATTAAAATCTGCATTTTAGTTTAATTATAGATTCTTTCCCACACTGGTGCCCATTCCTGAGTATTCTCAGTGTCATCGGTGCACATTCCATTTTAATTTGCTAGCTTCTTGGGGAGAAGGGTGCACCCACCCCAGAAAGGATTAGTCGTCATGACTCGGTGGGCTGAAAAGCTTTTTTTGAAAGAAAAGTGCAATGAAAAGAAAAAGAAGATTCTATTTCTTCTTGTTAAATGATTAGCTCTGGTATTTTATGCAAGAGAGAAGTTGGAATTGTTTCTCACTGCAATGTGCAATATGCTTGCTTTGAAAGTCAGGAGAAAGAAATACACAGGCTGCATATCTCCCATAAAGGGAAAAACATCATTTGGAAATGTAACATATGCAGACTCTAAAACGAAGAGCCAGGCTTCCACAAGGAACCTGTAAGAACCGCTGTTGCTAGGATAACATATTTGATATCATCATTTTTCTTTGAGGTTTTTTTTTTAAATGAGATGCATCACTGTTAACCTGGGAGGAATTTAAACATAGCTATTTACATGACTACACACATGGGATAGTAAGTCTCATGATGATTTGGTTGTTTATTTTGATGCGTTGAAATAATTTGGCTTCATATTTCAGGCTTATGTATAATATAATTCAGTCAACAGGTATTTATGAATTATTTGCAAGCCAAATAGTGTTAAACTAGAGAATGTCTAAGGCAACTGATATGTGGGACACCAGTGCAACAAAATAGCCCAATTCTCTGAGAATTTTACAAGTATCTGAGGCGGAAGTTAATTCCAAAGCCTGAATCACTTTTTATGTAATGATTGTTTATGACAGCAACTCAGTTGACAAGATATTGTAGTTCAAGAAGTAGTTCACCATCCTGAGGCAAAGTCCTTGTCTTTTTGGTGTATAATTCAGAAAGCCATTTTTAGTTATTACAAAAGTTTTGCCAAAAGACAGCAGCAGACTCAACGGAAGAAATTACTAAACTGGTCTACTTTTAGGTCTGTACTAATTGTCTGCACAGTCCTGGCACTTTCCAAACTTTTCCCAAACTAGGCTTCCTTGTGTGTCTACTGAAAATCATAGAAAATGCCAATTTTTCTTCCTCAATTAACACATTTGTAACCTACCCCCATTTTGAAAATTCCAAGGTTCCCATGAGTCCTTTAAATATTTATTTATATTCATTCAATTAACTGTCAGTAATAAATAATGGATCAAATTCCTATCAAATGGTCTGAAGGAGTTAGGGACCCTAAAGGAGTTTTCTTAAACTGACTTATATGATACAGCCTGGGGAATCCAGCAAGACTGTGTCAGAGAGCCAGAGAAGGAGGTAACTGCTCAGTTTGGTGGTAAAGGCTTGTGAGATAACTGGGAAGTCACTGGTCTTCAGTCCATATTTGGAAGCCACAAGAAACTGAGTTCTCATATCAGTGAATGAATGCAGCAGGCATGGTTGTCAGCAGTCATAAAGCAGAGTTCTGCCAGTGACAGGAAAGGCAAAGGTGCAAACCCTCAGGCTTGTTTCTTCGACCTTTTTATATCTCAGATGCCACTGGAACATGTGAGCTGTATTTACTGTAGGTCTTCCCACGACAAGTAACCTGTTCAAGAAGAGTTCTCATAGCTGTGTGCAGTGCGGCTCACCTTTCAGTTGATGCCATTTCTGATCATGCTGGCAACCAAGATTAATGGTCATAGACCCTGAGAAAACATTCATCGTATCAGCCTGTCAATTATAATTTTCACAATGCTCTCAAGATACATGTTAAATACTATTTGTATGCCATCCCACATGTCTGCTGGGGTGAGTTTTCACATATCATGCCCACTGTGTTGTCAAATTCCTGTTAGAAAAATACTCGAGCAGTCACTGGGGGTCTGAAGACACTTTTGAAGAGACCTGACAAAAAGCAGCCATGTGTGCTGAAAGGGCTCCTGGATACAGTGCTTCACTCTCTGTTCTGGAGTCAACAGTGGATGTCCCAAGGGAATGCGTGCATTTTAGGTCTTTGTGTGTTTGTATACACGCATGTGCATGTTCTTGTGTTTGGGAAGTAAGTACATCAGAAGAAAAGCTGCAGTAGATATTTCTTAGGAATTTTTTCCTCTTTCAAAATGAGCATTTGGCACTTCTCTAAGCACAATCTATTTTGACCGCCTAATTTTGCAGAGAAAGGTCTGAGGTCCAGATGTAAGAGTGGTGTTAGTCCCTCTGTACTTCCTGTGCTGGTACAGGTCAGCCAGGAAAACACACAGACTTCAGATTGTGAGCTTTTATGAGGCAAGCTACATAATTGTAAAGTTCTCTTCCATGGCACCTACATCATCTGTGCACAGATGTTCTACATCACAAGTATTTTTAGAGAATCCCTGAATTTATGCCTTTCAACCCAGAAGACAGGAGAATGTGTGTTCTGACTCATTGGAAAACGTGTGCTTAAAATTAGCTGGCTATTTTCCAGTTAACACATGAGATTCTCTGTTGGTGTGCTGTGAGGTGGAGGTGAGCCACTGTTGGAAAGGGGCTACAAATGGTTCCCTTACAAGGCTGTGCTGCTTTTACATTGTGTTTCAAATTGTGTTTGAAAGGAGAAGTTATTTGAAAAAAAAAATCATGGGTCTGTTGGGATGCCACTTCTGACGTGCTTCAGACAATATCGTTCAACTCTTGGCTCCCTGCTAGGAGGTAGGAGGAACAATAGATTATATTTTGTAAAGAGTACTGGGAAAGGGAGACTATAATACTTTACTTGAAACATATTGTTTATTCTTTCAGGCCTCCAGTCAACTTACATTTTCTGAGTGTCTTTTTTTTTTTTGCTAAGCATTGTGTTAGGTGCTAGATATGACTTAAAAGCAAACCCCTTCTGCAAAGCAACTTCCAAAAATTTTGGAAGAAAGAAAATGAAACAAAACTTTCATCTCCAGATTATCACATAGAGTGGAAGATATTTCAAAATTTTCCATACCGGGCACATAATCCAGGCAAAGACTGGAAGAGAGGATGGTTTAAAAAGAGTATATCAAGACTCAAATGAAATGGCTTTTAGTGTAGAAACTGGGAAATAATGGGAAAAATACAGAAGTGAAATACATTATGTTCACTGGTGTTCCTAGAATGGAAGAGGAGTGTGACTGGATAGGGGCAGGTGACTCCCAAGATACCCAGACTGAGAACTGTATAGTGTAGCATAGAAAGGAAATCACACATAGAAAGCTATTGTGTGATTTTAGCAGGAGGACAGCATGGAGTGGATTAACCTTTTTGGGTTATCTTCCTGTCATGATATGGAAGATGGGCTGAGATGAGAATAAAATAAGAATCAGCAATTATTATTATTATTGTTGTTGTTGTTGTTGTTAGCGTTTTCATTATTAAACTAGCCTTGGCCTCCTTTGAGAAACTTTAGTATCACACTTCCCTCCAGTTAAAACTTAGATAAAGGGTCAGAATAAAATTCAGAAATGAGTGAATCTTCAGGTTGTAATTTTAATTATTCCATTCTTTGAAGAAGAAAATGAAAACCAAAGAACAGATATGACTTTCTCAAACCAAAACAGTTCCGACAAAATGAGAATTCAGATTCTGATCTCCTTCCTTAAAAACAAACAAACAATAATAAAAGCAATAACAAAAACCATGGCTTAAAATTCACAAGGATCCAGCCCTTCAGCTTCAGAGAAATATTTTAGCGATTACATTAATGATGTGCCTGTGTTAGCAGTACCATAAAGCAAGTGACCTTCATGGGTAAGTCTCTGTGGTTAAAATTAAAAAGACAAAGTAAGATGAAATCCGATTATTGATGTAATTAGTTGATAATCTTGTGAGGTGACAGATTCATTAATGCCTAGTATTGATTGATGATTATGGGACATTCTGATTTCTGAGCTGGAACCCAAGTCCAACATTCAGAAATAGCTAAGAGCCCGTGTCCTCCATCAGGCCTGTAAGGTGCATCTCAGAGGCAGTGCTGCTCACAGCACCAATTCAGCTCCTCCTTTGCCTTCTGTTGTCAGAGCTTTCTGAAAACCAAAAATTTATAAGACAAGGAAGAAAGTATCATGAATAACTTTTCTTTACGATTGTATGCTCCCCAGTATCCACAAACTTGCAATACAAGATATTCATTGAGATTCTGGTACTTAGTATGTAGTCGAAATTTTCTTACCTTTTGATGAATGGATGCTTGCAATATGTATAATAATGTAGTGACTCCTTTATTCTAAGAATGCAGTATCTTTTAAAGTCTTTATGTATATAAGTGTTGTCCCTGCATGTATGTGTACCTTGTCATGTGGTACCCACAGAATCCAGGAGAATAGTCTCAGATTCTCTGAGCCTGGAGTTATAGACGATTGTTAACCAGCATGCGGATGCTAAGAATAGAATTGGGGTACTCTGGAAAGAAGTCAGTGCTCTTAACTGCTGAGCCATCTTCAGCCCCTCAATATCTTATTTGAATAGACCAGTAGATTCTAAAATAAAAAAAATAAAGAATATGTTACAAGTACAGTATTTATTCAGGTATACTTTTTCTCAGCTTTTGAAATTGAAAATATTCACTATGTGATTCTTTGGATTTTTTTTTAAGTTCTGTGAGGGCACACAATTTACCTAAGAACATAGATAATGGTCTGTGAACCCTGGGACGCAAAGCTTAATCATCACAATAATGGGGTCCCAAACACCTTTGTATGTCACTGTTCCACTGTTACTGAGACATAAAGAGGTCCATAAAGGGGCTCCATTTCTTGAGATTCGTATTTTGTTGAGGTCTTCACCAACCCTACATATTCTTAATTTAGAAAAATTAATTTTAAGATGCAAATCTTTTTAGGAAAATAAAACAAAATTCAAAGTTCAATGTGTTTTATTAATCACAGTAGCACATGGACACAATATTCCTTTAGGGTACACTATGGCTCATCACTCCCAATACTGATGTCCATGGGATTGCCATCATAAGTCACTTTAAGCATTGTGATCTAGACAAAGCAAACCTTAAGACATCAAGTAGTAGCCATCCATTTGCCAAGATGGTTCTCCACAATTATTATTTTTATTGGAAAATCACAACTATCTTCTGGAATAATATCTATTATATACAATATGATATTACATATTATATATTACATATAATATATAGCACCATTTTAGAATAAAGATAATGTAATAGTAGATAAATAAATAGACCATCCACAATAAATAATAATACTAGTGTGGGGTAACCACAAACATCTTTTCATGTGTTTCCTTAAAAGTTATACTCACTCTGTGCATGATATCAAAAGTATCTCTTCCTGTCATTACCAATTTATGAAAAAAACTAGGTGGCAGAATGTTCTAAGCATCATGGTGTCAGTCTAAGTTAGCAACTTACCAACATAAGTTGACTTTCATGAGTATGTGTAATACATACTGTTTTGAAAACTTTAAACTTGCTTGTCTACTTGGAAGTGGTAGTACTTAAGGTTTCTATTGCTCTATTTTAATCAAACAGTATATAAACTATATAACATGCAATTGAGCAGAGCATAGAACAATCCTTTTTATCTTGTATCATAAGATAACTCTATATCTCTGAGAGAGAATTAACAATTTCCCTTTGGATACTATCAGTGCCCATCACTTTGGCTATAATAAAGAGATAGAAAGACACTTCAGGACCATAGCTGGTACCATGGTGTATTTAAAGAGAACCTGCAGCAAACTCTCTCTCCTGTCTCTTGACTCTTCTAGAGAACAGTTGTGACTCATGGCTGACTCTGAGAAAATGATTTCTTTTACTCCCTCACTTATAAAATGAAACATTAGGAGTTGGAACACTGTTCAGTACATAAAGTGTTTAAATTGAAGTTTAGATCTCAAGTACCCACAAAAAGCTACCTATAAGAGTCCTACGTTCAGGTGTGAAACACTACTTAAGTAAATAAAGTGGAAAGCGATTGAAGAAGACAGATGATGTCAATCTCTGATCCTCGCAAACACACAAACACACCATACACACATGCACACACATACATACACACATACCTCACACACCATTAATATACACACCAACACTGGTGAAATCTAGGGAAAGATGTTGGCAGAGTCAAGGGAATTCCTTCACTTTTATTTCTTTACTCACAACTGTAAAATCACAAAATATTCATATACAATTAAATTGTCTCAGGGGCATAGCTTACCACACACAACATTATTGTATTTTCTTTGCAATATGAGATCATCCAGCAACAAGGGTTCATTTTGGCTCACAGGTCAATGTTAGTCTATTGCAGTGAAGATGTCACAAACACAGGGTTTGAACTGTTGTCCATATTGCATCAAATGTCTCAAAGCAAGAAATCACGAACTCTAGTTTTCAACCTACTTCCTCCTTCCCATCTGCTTGAAGACCCAAGCCTATAAATGGTTCTACCTAAGTAAATCAACATGACACCTCACAGGGCTCCTGGATGGTTGTCAGGTGACAGACACTTCGATAAGAGCATAAAGCATCAAAATAATGTGATGACATATGTGGAATATAAGAGTAAAAATCTAGAAGAAATCTTAGTATCCCTTCTGCACTGCACCTTGGGCTCCCTTGTTGGGAGAGAGCATGTCAGCTAGGCAGCTTCACCACGGTCTGAGCAGCTGGGAACAAACAAGCAGCCACCCATCCATTCCTTAGAGAAGTCTGGACATTGCCCTCCCTGAGGAGCAGCCACATTCCAGCTCACAGTGTGCTCCTCTCCATTGTTTCACCAAGCCTCCTTATCCCCAGTCTTCACCTCTCATGGATGAGTATCTGGGCTGAAGGTTTTATAGCCACACTGAGGACACTGCCCGCGATCTAGCAGGTGTCTTCTTGGAGATTAGATGTACATATGTATTAAAATCCATCATTTTTGAAGAGGAGAGAGCTCAGAAGAATAAAATGATGCATTGAACCTTATGTGATTAAACAATTTATGACTTCTCTGAGTCATAGATGACCTGCAATCAAATAGCAACAGTTCTCTTGAAATTTGTAAGAAATATGTATCTCAGACAGCTGGCTTTACCTCCATAGCATAAAAGAGATCCAAGACAGTGTAAAATAAATATATTGTAAAAATCATCTTTCCCTATCTTTCAGAGTCAGCCATAGAAGTTGATTTCAATATTTTTCATTGATACTTTATATTTTATTTGCTATATGGTTTTGTTTATAAAGATACTTTTTGTAAGCAGAATTCCTTTGTTTTTAAATAATCATAGTTCGCTTGGTTTGATTTGGTTTAAAATCTGGAACTGGCAAGATTACGATCCTTCGAGAACCCAAAGAAAAACATATAGGCATCCTCCTGAATATTAACCTTCATCAGGCGATGAAAGGAGACAGAGACAGAGACCCACATTGGAGCACCGGACTGAAATCTCAAGGTCCAAATCAAGAGCAGAAGGAGAGAGAGCACGAGCAAGGAGCTCAGGACCGGGAGGGGTGCACCCACACACTGAGACAATGGGGATGTTCTATTGGGAACTCACCAAGGCCAGCAGGCCTGGGTCTGAAAAAGCCTGGGTTAAAACCGGTCTTGCTGAACATAGTGGATAATGAGGACTACTGAGAACTCAAGAACAATGGCAATGGGTTTTTGATCCTACTGCACGTATTGGCTTTGTGGGAGCCTAGGCAGTTTGGATGCTCACCTTACTAGACCTGGATGGAGGTGGGTGGTCCTTGGACTTCCCACAGGGCAGAGAACCCTGATTGCTCTTTGGGCTGACGAGGGAGGGGAACTTGATTGGGGGAGGGGAAGGGAAAGGGGAGGCGGTGGTGGGGAAGAGACAGAAATCTTTAATAAATAAATAAAAAATCAATAAAAAATAAAATAAAATAAAAAGAGTAAAAATCTAGAGCGATGCTAAATATATAGCAATCAGGGCCACTGATTCTTGGAATAAAACTTTATTTTGAGTGAACTACTGATAATACTGAGGGGAAAAAATAGTAATTCAAGATCTTTCTGTTAGAACACATCTCACTGTGGTCAAAAAATAGGACCAGTTTGTGGATCCTATGGCATGATTATTATCCACACATGACCGTTTTGAACTTTATTAAATTTTCCTTTCCATCCACATTAGGAAGAGCATCAAAAGCCTTTCCCATCACCTTGTGTTCTGTGGTCTAACCTCTTTAAGGGTACTGGTCACATTAGAAGAGGTTTAGCTTAATAATACCCCTTTTACCTTCTGGACTTTTTAAAGAGTGATATTCAAATATCTCATGTATCCTTTCCCTTCTCCTTCCTTTTATTTGCTGATTTTAGCTAAAGGAGTTTGTCTGTGGTGAAATAGCTGTCTTCAGAAACTTACTCATGACTTCTCAGATGTTTGGCCTCTGAAGGGAAGATCCTTAAAAACAAGCAGAGACCTCAAATGTGAATGGGTGTTTTTATCTATCTATCTATCTATCTATCTATCTATCTATCTATCTATCTACCTATCTATCTAATCTATCATCTATCATCTATCTCTATATCTATCTATCTATCTATCTATCATCTATCTATCTATCTATCTATCTATCTATCTATCTATCTATCTATCATCTGTCTATCTATTTATTTATTTTAGTTTTTTCTAAAAGTTGAAAGTCTTCATAAATCAATATTAACACACTAATATTTCACAGGTTAAGTCCTCTGAGCTCTATGATAATAACAAGTCATTCTCAAATGAACACAAGAATAATGCAAAAATTTTACTTGAGTTTCCATTAAATAGTAATTGTTCTATTGTTTAAGGATTAGTTCACACCAACTCTTTTGTGTATTGTGTCTTCTTTATATGAATACCAGTGGAACTGAATATTAGTTTTACGGATAGTAATTAATATCATTTTTGGAAAAAGAACTAAAATGAGTAAACAATTCTTTGAAACATGATTTCTTCTTTGTAAACTAGGCCAATCTTGGACTTGCTATCTTCATGTTTTCATCCTTCAAATCACAGAATTATAGATTTGAGTCACCAGTTGCAGCTAATTTTACCTTGCTTAAAGGATTTTGTTTTTGTCCCCCACCAATTATGTCATAAAGTTTCTAATTGTGTGCTGGAGAAATGGTTCAGTGGGCAGAGTGACTAATAGACAAGCCTGGGGATGTAAAATCAGACTCGTAGCCTCTGTGTAAAGCTATAAGCAGTAGCATGTGACTTTAATCTTAGTTCTTCAGTGATGAGATGGGGCTGCTACAAGAGAATCCCTGGGAGCTCACATGCAAGCTAGTCTAGTGTACCCAGTGATAACCAAGAAAAGGTCCTACCTCCATAGACATAGTGTAACATATATATCCTGACCAAAGTCACAAACACATGCGCAGATGAAAAAAAATAATTCTAATTATGACAAAGAAAATAGGATATTTCTTATAGTATTTCTAATGCAATTACAGTATTTGATATTATATACATATATATAATTCTTACATATCTATATATCCTTTATATGTGTATATGTGGACACACACATGAACACATGCACACAATTAAGGGATGAAATTAATATCGTAATTGAGTAACTGCTTTCTGACGTTGTGCAACATTTGGGGAAAACATAGGAGTACAATTACCTGCAGGACTTCAGGCAGACAAAGGGAAACTTTTGGTGATCGGCAGGGAAAAAAATCATGCACTTCAAGCTGAAATAGATTAACAACTGAAACATACTTGGTCCAGATGCTTACCCAAGGAAGACTCATTTTAAGTAATTGTTAGGTTCTCACAATTTTAGAGGATATATGCAAATCTTGCTGATAAGTAAGCTGTCACCACACATCCATCGGTGGCAGTCCCACTGAACTACCACACATAATACTCTGAGCTGAATTTCCCTTTCCTATTCATCAAATTCATTGTAGAGAACTTTGCAGGTTCCCCATTGTCGCACTGTATAGCAATAATACATCAGCCCAGTTATGTGATAAGCAAAACCATACCCAGATTTGCTAAATGTTTAGTGTGGGAGGAGAAGAAAACAATCAGTTTTGGTAAAGAGTTCCTTGGGAAGGAATTTCCCTGCTACCTAAGAATGCAAACAGCTGGTTAACCAAGGACTGCATTTCTGTGTGAAATTTAGAACCATTCTTGCTGAGGTTGTGGTCCTTCTACTTTGTCTTTTCCCTATTTTCCTTGTTATTATTCTTGTTTCTTAATCTTTGAAGACTTTTATTCACCCAGTTTTAGCTTGTTTTCACTTCAAATAAACTGATCTTCAGGAAGAAAAAAATAATGTTCTCTTTCCGAATATAAAATGTTCCCATCACAGGTTTATCTATCCATCATAAATACCAGAACTTTAGTACAATTTCTAATGTGGTGATTACTCTTGTAACCAAACAGATGTGTTTAGAGGCTGGTTAAATACTTCCTTTCTAAGATCATCTCTGACATTGTGGTGCCATGTGTTTCCATGATAATTTATTTTAGCTTGGTAGTGATGCTTGATCTCCACGATTTTATACAATCCCACTGTCTCACTCCCACAGCCACAGGCATTAGACTTTTGGATTCTTGTCTTTCTTTACCTTAGAGAATATTAAGCGTATCTCTACCATTTAAAGAGATTTTCTGTTCCTCTAGTCATGCCGGACCCTACATAAACTGAACCTAGAATTACATCTATTAAGTTCCATTTTAAAGCGTCATTCCAACAAAACAAAGGAAGTGAAAAGCACTGACATTTTTACTTTAGTTTCTCTAAATAAAAGCTTGTCCTCTGAGTCTGTGTTCCTCAGGCATTTAAAAAAGAAAGAAAGAAATGTAGCAAACAGCAATTTCACCATGAAAACGAAAAGTAGAGTAGCAATGTGAGGATGAAGGCACATCAAGAAATCTAAATACAAAATATTTGGGGGTTATTATGACTTATTAACATTTTGCAGTTTTTCAAAGATGTACTTTTTGGCCATTTCTTGTGTCCCACAAATTATTCTAAGTGATTTATTTTTGATAAATAATTTTACATTTACAAATAACTCACTGTGAAAGGTGAGTTTCAAAGAATGACATACAAATTGCATATAACTGAAAATGCCTGATAAAACAAAGAATGAAGATTCAAATCCAGAAACCGTCCAATTCTATTTTTCAATATGAACCAAAGTATTTTATATAGAATATTCTTCTGTTTATAGATGTATGTATAGAGTGATTCTTAATCCTGTTATTATCCACGTTTTGACAAACTGCTAAAGGTGTGTGTGTGTGTACCTGTATGTGTGCATCTGCTGTGTGTGTGCACTTGTGTGAGTTCATGTCTGTGCACACATGCATGTCTATACTCTTCTATGTATCTTCAGGTTGACTGCAATGCCCTTGCTCTAGAAAGCTCACTTTTGCGATTTCCTTCCACTGTGAGAAAATTCTGCATCATTTCTATACAGAAATTTATATCCCCTAATTTACTATTTAAATTCAGTTGATTTGTTTATCCACATAGGTATCTGTAACAACAAAGTCTTATAAGGGTTTTGTTAAACTATTAAATGTAAAAGAAATTTGTTTTATTTCTTTCTATGGTTGTTATTTATCATTCAATATAAAAATTTCACTTGAATTTGCTGATATAGATAACAAAGAATATTGTGTTCTGATGCTTTAATTTTTTCTTTCTTATTTTTTACTTATTGTTTTTACATCTGCATTGATAGGTTAATAAGTCCCCCTAACATGAATAAAATAATGGGTTTCTTTAATTCTTTTTACATTCCAATGAAGTTCTTATAATTGCTAGAACACATGTGTCAAGAAAGTCCTCAGATTTAGACATGTGCTTTTATGGAATATGTCTTTGAAAATATTTGGAAATTAGAAATGTAATAGAATAATAAAATTAAAATGAGGACATTTGGTTTCATTTCATCTTTTGATTCTTAAAGTGCTCAAGTTCATTTAAACAACACATTCAAGGCTATTATTCGTGCATTTATTCCAGATTCATTGAGAAACTTGGATGCATTATTACCATGCTAATGACTCACAGTTAGCTTTAATTGGTCTCCACTGCCACTTTTTGATGAGCATATGTTGTCAGGCTTTTATTATGTTTCAATCTGTTTGACCTATTTCTTCTTTCAATTATTCTGAAGACAAATTATATAGCATATTTGAAAAGTGTGAAGTATGATTATTGGCATAAGGTTGACAGAATTTTGAATCAAAATCTGCTTCTGTACTTATTCTTGAAGCAAAAAGGCCTAAGACATAAAATAACAGAGGTTCTTACAGGTTCAAAATGAGAGCTAGGATAGCATACATATGGCTCACCCTTTTCTGTGGTATTAAACTTAAATTAAAAAGGCAAAAGACAGTATATCTTTTAAAGTTAATATATATTGCAATTATAGATTAAAGCTTAAATAAAGTTTTAGTTTTATGTATTGTATTGAACATCTTTTTTTTTTTTCTTTTCATTAGGTTCCTGTCCTGAGACCACAGCAGAAAGTGCCTTGGATGAAGGTGTGTATGATTCACGTTCTCTATGTACACAAGTGAATGTTTCTCATAATTATATTATTGCTGTATGGTTAAAAAGATTCTAATATGATCAAAAGTAGCATATGATATCTTCTTTCATCTTGTAGAATATATGTAAGAGAAAACCAGATGACTAATAGTCAGAAAAAAAAACATTGTTGAGTTACCAAAAGTCTTAATCCTCACAAACACTAACAAAGACTCAGAGTCTATCAAGCTGATGCTATTGATGTCCTCTCAATAATACAATGAAACCGTTCCAAGGTTTTTGGAGGTCTATCTTTAATGACACTGGTAATATATTACTTAAAAGAGAATATATATATCTACCCAAATTATTACTAAGATGTATCCAGATTTTCAGTGAACAAATTAGTTAAAACTATCAATCAGTTTGAAAACTGCAATATTCAGGAAACCTAATATCCACTGCTCAGTAAAAGGTACATAAATCACTATAAGGGAGGTAAGAAGTAGTGGAAAGCGAGTTCCTAGTGTCAGGCCTTTCATACTGGAATGTTAAGAAAGCTTTAGCATCTACTGCAATCAGACCCATCAAGGAGAGTAAAACACAGTAACAGAATCCAAAGACAAGGGTGAGTCCAACCCACAATCCACAGAAATATGTCCAAATAAAAAAGCATACACTTAAGGCATTATGGGAATTTTTGTAACATGAAGGTATGGTTTTGAGTATGAAATTCATAAGTGGCAATACAATGTCTCAATGTCAGAAGACTGACTATGCTTACAGAAATGTGTAGCAAATATGATAACCACTACACTACACTACACATACTGCATTTAGATGGAGATACAAAGAATGAGTATAGAGGAAAACCTGTTTGTGAAGAACAGGACACGTACACACTTGAGAATGGTAGTAGCCTGGGATGAAAATTGAGGACTGAATCTTGCACATAAGAGCTATCAAGGGTCAGTACTTTTCTCCGAAGGAAATACCAAGGGAACACTTACTTCAACTAAAGCTTGCTGGGGTAGTCTTAAGTGAGTCCTCAGACAAGGTAGAGAAAGAAGTTTACCCTGGACTTGAGTAAAAATTAAAGAGACTCTTGTGCACTCCCAGGACCTTCCTAGTTTCATTAAATAATCAGAGTTCACTACAACCCTTTAGGGTTATATCTCTAGAAGTGAATTGGTGAGACAGTACTCTGCAATAAAGCAATTTTATTTTGAAAGAAAAACTGGGTATTGGTTTGTAAGTGTGAGAAAATGTGTGTGTATACATATATGTATAAATATATATTATCATTAGTAATAACTGAATGCTTGACAGGACTTTTGCGCAAACACAGTATTTAAGGAAATGCAATTAGGTACAGATTATAATTTCATTTGACTAAGACATAGTGTATGTGTTCATCCTGTTTCTCTTCTATGAGCACTGAAGTATTCCATAAATGAACATGTGATTAGTTTTATACGCTTTAAATTTTAAGCATTCTTTATCCCCTCAATGCATTTTTAGTCATCATTTAGAGATTGATGTGACTTTGTATTATCTAAAGTTAATCTTCTAGTTGATGAACAATGCCTGATGAGGAATGAATGGGTTCAGACACAAATTTCCCTCATGTAGAGGCTTTACGGAATTGACATTTGACAAGGAACAAATCAAATAGCACAATGCAAAGACTCTCAGTGTCATGTATAATAAACAGACTCACTCTGCTTGCCAGGACTGTTTATAGTTATCCATTCCTGGCAGGTTCAAGAATGACTTTCCGACAACAATTTGAAGGCTAGGTTGTTTTCTAGAATAAATTCTAGGGAGTTGTCATGATATAAAGAATATTTGGGGTCATGACTCGAAATAGTATCTTTCTGGGTTCTAAATATTGTTGTGACTTCTAACTATGAAACCCTGGGCAAGTAACTGTAAGCCAAAATGAAATTATCTAGTACTTATCACAGGGCATGAGATGGTCTTGGATAAATCACTTGACTTGGTTTCCTCATACTGAGAGTTGTCCATTAGTCCTACAAATGAAAAGGATAGAAACCCTGACAACAATGAAGAAAAATTGGAAGTGGATGTATTTCTAAACAATTCAGATGAGACTCAGCCCAGGTAGCACTTTGATATTTGACTGGAAAGGACCCAAGGAAGCCATTCTTGGACAAACTCATGAAAGACAAGATGATTAATTTGGGATACCTTAAGTTACTAAATCAATAGCAGTCTGTTTAACAATACAGAAAGCTTGCTGTTTGTGCATAATTGTGTCCCCATCTACATTTATATATAAGAACATTTGTCACCAGTTTGATTACATTTAATAAAGACCTTTTCATAGGTAATTAGAGTTAGAAATAAAGTAGAATTTTTGCAGATAGCATCCAACATGAGGAATAAAATTCGTTTCTGCCACATGAAAGCCAGAGAAGGGGCATTGAATAAAGTCCATCTTGTTTGTATCTTGGTCTTAGATTTTCAGCCTCTAAAACAGTGAGAAAGATATTTGTGTTGTTTCTACCACCCAGTGCATTGAATTTCATTACAGAAGTCTGGACTAAAACACAGATTGATATCAAAATGAGGTGCTATTGTGAATACTGCCTAAAGCATGCCTTGGAAATTAAGGTAGAAAGAAGCTTGGAGACCTTAGAGATATTGAGTGGAGATATATGTAGCTTTGGTGCAGCCTCAGCATGCTTTTTTTTTTTTAAATTTCAGGAAAATACACTCTGGTCTTGGCTGAATTGTGTCATGTATTTTTATAAAAGATTGAATTTGTGAGCAACGAAAGCAGATGTTTTGCTGAGGATATTTCTAAGTGAGATCTTAACAGCATCTTTGACCTTCATGACTACATCCTCAAGAAGTGAAATGGGTTGAAGAATGGATTATTTTTTAACTCAAGACAATGTTCTGCATATATTGACTGAACTTTGGTCATTTCCATCCTTTTCTCCCTAGCTCTCTTTTACCCTGCTCTTTCTTCCAGGGAAAATTTCTTCCCATAAGTTCTTTCTTAACTTGATATGCTTTATTTATTGTTTTTTAATATACTGAGTTTTGTTATGAATTCTCTCAGGAGTAGAGAATATGTATTAGAATAAGAACACTTTAACAGGGTCTATACCACTGAAAATTCCAATATACACCCTTTCTGTTACCTATGCACTTTCTGGCTGTAATGCCTAAGTGAGGGCCAGGGCCACCTAGATTCTTCTTTTATGCATGATCAAATATGACAGGACCAAACTTGTGAAGGTTTTGTGTAGACAGAAGTTTATGTTCTGCTGGGTCCCATAGCTGATCAGTTCCAATGAAACACACAGAGGCTTATATTGATTATAACCTGTTTGAACTATTAGCTCAGGCTTACTGTTAACTACATCTTACAACTTAACCCATAATTCTTATCTTTTTTAGTTATGTGGTTTGGTACCTTTTCTCAGTGAGATATTCCAATCTTACTTTTTTTTTCTGTATCTGACTTGTGACCTCGTCTCTGCCTTTCCTCTCCCAAGAATTGCCCTAGTGTGGCTGTTTTGCCTATACTTCCTACCTGGTTACTGATCAATCAGCCCTTTTTAAAACTAATATGAATGGCAAATCTTTACACTGTACAAAAGCATTATCCCACAGCATTTTCCTTATTTTCTTTTCGAAACAAGAACTGTGAATTTAGCTTCCTTTCCTAATCATTATCCATAGAAACTTGTAACCAACACTCTAAATAGAGACAATTATCCATAACCTATTTTTTTTTTCAGAATGTAGGTGCAGTTTTCTAGGCTACTTTTTGCTGATTGGGGCCTCTAATAATTATCTTAGAAAGAAAATTTAGGATTATGGTCAAGGCCAGACTGAAGTATTCTGTGAGCCTGGGACATCTCAGCCAGTAGTCTTGAGCCTGTTCTGGATGTAGAACTCAGAGGGAACTGCAACAAAGGTGTTCTGAAACATTGGACCATTGGGCCATGCATTCCTTTTGGATATTTTTCAGGGCATCTTCCTTTATCAAACTTAATTTTCTTACCGAGGATGAATCCATAGCTTCTTATTTCCTGTGGAAATAAAAGCAAAACCTCTTTTTCAAAGTAACATGTCTTTTAACTTAAATTTTGAAGTCAAGGCATTTTTAAAATATATATGTTGGATTAATCCAGCAGCATTTATAACCAAAAGTCCTTCAGCTCCTTCCACAGCAGTCAAACAATTCAAGGCAACACAATAACATACAGTATCCAGATTTTCTGTGTATTTTCCATCTTAACATGGCTATTTAAAAAAAAAAGAACACTATTTCTTTCATTTTTATTTTTAATTTTTGATTTTTGGAGACAGGGTTTCTCTGTGTATCTTTGGCTGTCCTGGAACTTATGCTGTAGATTAGGGTGACCTCAAATTCAAAGAGATCTGCCTGCTTCTGCCTCCCAAGTGCTGGGGTTAAAGGCATGATCCACCATACCCAATTACTCTATTTCTTTTTTAAAAAGGAATTCATCTATCCTTTCTCTTTTCTCTTCCAAGGCTTCATATATTTTCAAGAACACTGTAAATAATTTAGAGGTTTTTCCCCCACTTGAATCTGTCTTTGCTATATATCTCTATCTTTTTCTGACTACATGAGTCCTTAATCTGCTAAGCATTATGGCTAGAATTAAAGCTGTGGCTTTGTTGACTGTCTCCCCCCAATTCCTTAGTTTTTTGAGAGTTTATCTTAATGGTAGAGATACAGGTGGGAGTCAGATTTATTGTCACAGTTTTGTGGATCCATGCCACCACCAAGAAGCCTGACACTGGCTGTGCATAACCACCATTTAAGTGTTTAGAAGCAGAGCTACTAAAAGAGTTGCAAGGTTTTTGCCTCTAAAGTTGAGTTAGGAAGGCACTCTTAAAGGAGCCACATCTTTATTCATTGCCAACAAACAGAGCCTACCAGAAAAATACACAGTTATCAAGAAGCTGAGCTCGACTATGTTCTACTCTGTCCAGAATGCTTGAAAAAAAATTCTCCATCTTTACATGGAAATTCCTGCCTCACATTTAGTGCCATTGTTAGATGGAAGCTTATGTTTCAGCATCCCACAGTCTTTCAATCTCCCCAAACACACAGTCTTATATTACTTATAAACTATTTGGCCTATTAGCTCAGGTTTATTGTTAACTAGCTCTTAAAACTTAAATTTACACATTTTTTTGTCTATGTTTAGTCATGCAGCTTGGTATCTTTACTCAGTTGGATATTCCCATCTTATTTCCTCTGTGTCTGATTGGTGACTTTGTCTCTGCCTTACCTTTTCCAATATTTCTCTTAGTCTGGTTGCCCAACATACTGACTACTGGCCAATTAGCATTTTTTAAACTAATGCAAGTGTCAGCTCTTTACAATGTACAAGAGTATTGTTCCACAGAAGTCTTGTGTGGTTAGACCTATATGCTGCATTGAATTCATATTTACAATGGCCATGTCAAGATAAGAAGACACTGTTCCACACTCTCTTTCATTTTTTTTTTCTATCTCCTCTTCTACAATGCTCTTTAAACCCTGGAATTAAGTAATAAGATAGAAGCCACATTTAGAGCTAAAGAACTCCACAGTCTCTTTCCATACCTTGACAGATTATAAGTCTGCATTAACCAATGTTTACTCCAAAAAAATAAACTTTTGTTGTTTAGGTTGAGAGTGACATTAATTATTGTTATAAACCTTTAAAGGACAGTTTAACATCATTTCCATTTAGAAAAAAAAAAAAACATCAGTAGTAGGTTCTCTTCTGAGCCCTTTAAGCTTCCTCGTTAATGGTAATGACAATCTTTAAAATATCAAGGTTGAATTTTCTCTTATGGAACAGATCTTAGGTTTAAAAGTGATTGGTTACTCCCATAGTAGTGATCTCATAATTGCACCAATGGGCACAACATGCTAGACAGGTTGTTATTTTAATCATTATACATCCTAGGATCCACAGCTTGATAGAAAAATTGATAACTTTGCTCCCTCAGCAATATGCAAGGCACTTTCTGGCACCGTGAATGCTGACAATCAGGAAACGTCTAACTCAGATACCTCTTAATATCTCAGTGTGCTTCAGCTGAGGTTTGTGATGGCTTCAGCAACAGCGTCTTGTGATTGAGTTTTGTTGGACAACAAAGGGCATTATCAGTTGTTTTCAATAATGTAGAGCTTTCAAGGTCTACATTGGTTCTATTGGTCATGAAGGAATTTTTCAGCAACAACAACAAAACCAAAAAAAATAAAAAATAAAAAAATAAACCCCAACAACAGCAGAACTTCAGAATTTAAAGATTTGGGAAATTTTACCCATTTATGTTTCAAAAAGTAGGAAGTATGTGTTTTTTGAAAAGTACCTAAACTTACTAGACTGTCATTTGAAAGCTTGGATGATGTTTTTTAATGCAGTATCAGTGTGTGTGTGTGTGTGTGTGTGTGTGTGTGTGTGTGTGTGTGGTCTTTACAGAAACAGGGCAAGAGAACTTGTATAATCATAAGCCATAATGCAGGATACTCATAAGGATAGATAAAAGCATCAGAAGTAGTTCTTCCCTTAAGGACTGCAAGAAAATTAAGTTCATGCAGTAAGATTACCCTTTTCTGGGACATCTGGGAATAGGAAATATTTGCTCTTGAGTAATTTGAGCATTTTTTTTTTGGCAAAAGTAGCTTAACATGCATAAATGTACAATGGACTGGTGTTGACTGAGGTTTTCTGTCCTACCCAATTCCCGCAATTATTAAGTCCCAAAGAAATCACACAGAGGTCTACATTAGTTATAAACTGATTGCCCTAGTAGTTCAGACTTCTTATTAACTCTTACAAATTTTATTAGCCCATTATTCTTGTCTATGTTAGCCATGTGGCTTAGTAACCTTATTTGGCAAGGCAATCACATCTTGCTTCTTCTGTGGCTGGGTTATACCTGCAGACTAGGACTTCCTTCTTCCCAGAATTCTCCTGTTGTCATTGACCTGCGTCTACTTCCTGTCTGGCTGTCCCGCCTATATTTCCTGCCTGGCTACTGGTCAATCAGCATTTATTTAAAATGTAATTCACAGAATACAAACCATTGTCCCACACCAGACTGGAGGAGATAAAAGTGTTGGGGCGTCTGGAACTCTAGGAACAGGCATATTATAATGGAAACATACTGACAGTTACTTGGGAAAACACTGACATTTGCCAATACTGACTTCTCTGAGCTTTAAAGCACTGACTGAGAATACTCATGGTTTAAAGCTATTCAATTGAAAAGCACAGAAGTTTATTCAAGGTAGCAGGGACCCTAAGACACCTCCAATTTCTATTTTCATCAGTGCTGTGATTTCTGAGTTGTGGGAATGCCTAAAAGACAGCCAAAAGTTACAAAAGCAGAGAAGAGGAGCAGAGATTGATTCAAACAGTACATATTCATCAACTGTAAAGTGCTCTAGCTGGCAGCCAGTATCCCTTCCAACTCGCTCAAATCCATGCTGTACTGTGTACCTGTTGCTACAATATTACAGGGAACCAGGCTAGATTAAACACCTAGAAAGTTGTAAGAAACATGACTGTCAAGACTGACAAAAGATATGTACAAACAAAAGGATGAGTTGCTTTCAAAAACAACTGTCAAGATCATCAAAATATTTTGGTAAAGAACTTGAATATTTAAGCTATAAAATACATATGACACTTTGTTTTTAATTGAATAACACATTATGGCAAATCTGTTTCATTTCTATGTAAGTCATGTTCTTGGTACCTTAATCTCATTTGAAATTATACAGCTCTTCAAACATTTTAATATCAATAAAATGTTATATTTTTATTTAGAAGGAGTTCTAGTTATACTTACTGTTGTGAGTCTTCCTCTGTGAGGTACAGGCTAGAGTGAGTGTCCTGGGATGCTCGAGGTCTATACAGGTGAGTGTGATGTGGATGAGTGAGCAAGGGTCATGGAGGAGCAGAAATGGGGAAGATTTCTTTTTCACATCATGTCCTCTTTCTGGTGGCAAATGTCTAGGCCTAGATAAAGCACAGTGTGGGGATATCAGTATTTCACTAACTCCTTTCGGCAGATGTCTGTGCACTTTGACCAGTGTGTACTTGTTACTGCTTCTCTGACTCTGTCTCTCTCTGTCAGATGGTGTGTGCTTCAGGACACCTCTGTGGGACACCGTGTGGGAGTCCTTGCATGAAGTGTACATCTGGTAGATTCAGGAAGGAACAGACCAATGACATAGTAGTTCTGACTCATACTTGTCTTTGACTTCATGTCCCATCCCATATCAGTTTCTCTCTCAGGAAACTACAGGACACACTTCTTGAGTGAAGCTGCATGTTTATATATTCTTTCAATAATATACATTCCTCAAATTAAAAAAAAATGTAAGCCTTACTCCATGGAAAGTAACAGAAATAAGAGTGATGTACTAATGCCTCTTGTCTTCTCAGGGAAGTGGTTGATAGGTTGGCTAACAGTACCATCATTAGAAAAAGATACATTAAGTAGAAGAATAACTTTTTGTGCTACATTTTCTCTTGAGGTAAACACTGTGTGGTTTAAACACAGAATAAGGCATTAGGCTCCACAAGGGATATATCTAGCGGGTAAGTTGGAATGTTTCCCAGCAATGCTGGAGACTTACCCACAACCTCCAAAGTAGGCTCTATTCAAACACAAGCACTGTTGAGTTTCTTAGAATTATAAATTAAAAAGACTAGATTTTGGAGAAATTAAGTAAGAGTGTCCAAGAACTAGTTTCAAACACTTCCTAGACTATGCCTGAAGGAGAGAAGCTGGATAACAGCCACAGCCTTGGTCTGGAGGGACAGGGTAACAGGGTTGTGGTTAGAGTGAGCAGGGTGGACAATGTGTTCTTGGAAGTATGAGCTATAACTTTTTATGTAATCTTCGGGAAATTACAATGGAGAACAAGATTTCCAGTTAAATATGGAAACTGAGTCATAAGCACAGTAGTAAATACATACAGTTAAATGGTGTAATGGACTCCAAACCCACATTCTTTCTATGAAATTATAGTAATCAGCTTTAGATATGTAAGGAAAAAGTTTGTCTAATAATCTGTTGTTTTTTTTATCTAGAAGGTAATGATTTTATAATAAATTATGCTCTGACTTTTCAACTTTAAGTCTTTCTGAAATTGTCTTTTGTAATAGAAAGATAAGTGAAAGAAGATTAATCCATAAAATTTATACTAAAAGTCTCTATCTCCAGATATATTTCATTCCTCTAGTAGCTATTGTAAGTCCAGTAACTGCAGTTCCAGCTGCAGATGCCAAAAGGACACTCTCTTACCACTTGGTTTTAATCATGAAATCTAAACAGTTTAATATGTGCATAGCAGAATTTCCATTTGTAGAGATTTAAATAAAGAGTAAATATTATATTGTTTCACATGCACAATGGAAGATGAAAGTTTCCTTGTCAGTTTGTTTATTCTCATTTGCAAACAATTGCTAAGGAAATTATCATGAAAGAAATCTAAGTAAACAAAGCCCATATTTACTGTGTGACTTAAATTGTTTTAGTGCCTTGTTGACACACTGAGAATACCATCAAAGTTAAATAATTATGTAAGAAATGCTCTTTTGATTGTTGATTCCGCAAATACCTTTTATAAAGCATATTCTCCTAGACACTCAACAGTTTAAATGATTCCATAAAAAATGTGGAATGACAAATACTACTTACCAAATCTAATAGAAAAGTGTCTTAAATTCTGTAGTAAAACTACAGTAATGCTGAATACTGAAAAATATCAAATCAGTATAACTACATGATAAGTAGTATTTTCTTTTTAAGAATATTAGATTTAGAACCAACTAGGTTTAATTCCATTTTTCTGTACTGATATCAAATCTACTCACTGTGGAAATGACCATCATCAGTACAAAATTAAGTAGAATTTATGCATTGTATCTCTCTATCTGTCTGTCTATCTGCCTGTCTATCTATCTATCTATCTATCTATCTATCTATCTATCTATCTATCTATCTATCCATCATCTATCCATCATCTATATACAGTGGATAAACCAACCCCCTTTATAGCCAACCCCCTTTAAATGAAAACAAACATCTATAAAGTATTTGGGAATTTTGGAAGTAGTTTTTTAGACTACTATGTGCTGAGTGGGGCGCTGTTAATCAGGCCTTTGATGAGGTATCCTGTGTGGTTGTTCCATCCCAACCAGCAGTGCTGAAGCTATCATTAATGCTGTACCACCTGTGTCATCACTTCAGGACATCTTATTTGATTAAATAACATATTAGCTGGTAAGGAATTCACAGCTTTCTGTCTTCTGTGGAGACAAAAGCAGAAACTCTTTTCCAAAATAACATATCCTTAGACTCAAATTTTGAAGTCAAAATGCATATATATATATATATATATATATATATATATATATATATTTCGGACTCTGTATATTTTTCATCTTTATGAGGCTTAATATGCATATATTTTATTACTCTATTCCTTTTTAAGAATTTTTAGATCACTATTTTAATCTATGACTGTTTCTATTCCTTCTTTTCTCTTTCCCAAACCTATGAACATTTATCAAACATGCTGTGACCTGTTCAGAAGTTTTTTGTGTCTGAATCTGTCCTATTGTGCACCTGCAATCCTTTTCTGACCAGGGTAAGCAGCATGAGCACAGTAGCCCTGGATGCTCACTCTACCTTCTGCCTCTCTTAGCCTTTCAATAAGGCAGAGGAATGTCTACTATTCACTGCCACCTCTGGGACCATAGGATGGGAGTCATGCTCACCACCTCAACACTGGGAGGCACCATGCAGCACATAAACCCTTTATAGCCTGAGTAAAAGCAAAGTCTGATGCAGCACACTGCAACCTAGAAATGTTCCTGGGTATCTTGGTGGGAATCTGCCCTGCTCTCCTGCCTGTGTATGTCCAGAAGACCTGATGCAGCCCCTTGGTCATGCAGAAAATGCTGAGTTACAAATACCCTCTCAACTAATTTCCTCCTGACTCTGAGGGGACATACAAGTACCTAGAACAGAGTGGGTGGTGGGCCATACTTGTTAGCCCCATGTTGGGTAGAATATGTCAACAGAGAATTTTCTGTGTCTTGTTTGGTCCCACTAGACCAGTTTCTCTTTGTCTGCCTGTTCCCCAATCACCACTCAGAGGCTATATGTATATTATAATTATTTGGACAATGGCTTAGGTGTCTTACTTGCCAGCTCTAACCATAAATTAACCCATTTGTATTAGTTTATATTTTACCACAATGCTCATCACTTGATATCTCATATCTTGCTTCCCTGGTCGCTACATGGTATCTCCTTGACCCCCCCCTTCTCTCTCTCTCTCTGTATCTTGGCTTGAACTTCCCACCAGCTTTATTATGCTAAGCCATAGACTGAATCAGCTTTATTCATCAACCAATAAAAGCAACAAGTGTCTACAGAAGGATATTCCATATCACTTTGGCTTGCATGCGCTCTAAGGAACCTCACATGTCTCTCTGCAACACCAGAAATCTCACAGGGAGAAACAAGTTTATCTGAGTTTATATAGATGTAATGATTTTGGGGAGAGTGACTTATTGACATTAGGATTCAGAACAGGTAGAAGTCGAGGGAAGAAAATATTATCCTAGGTGCCGCTATTCCAAAACTAAGAGGAGTTTAGATACTATGAGGGAGATGTATTTCTTCCAGGTGAGAATAAAGGAGCTAAATGGCAGACAGATGGCTGAGCTGCTGTAGGAGAGGTCTAGTTGTTTTCCAGTTGATACCTTAGTATTCAAGATGGCAAGACATTTAAAAAGTGTCATTGACATGGACAAGCAAGTAACAACTTTTAAAATATAACACAGAAACTGTAAGTACATTTTCATATTTATTTAAGTATATGTAAATTTAATTGCAGGTATTATAAATGTAAGAATTCTATAGTGAATGTATAGCTCTGGAAAAGCATCCATTAAGATCAGTAATTGTGATGCTGAGAATCCAAGGGGTTTTCATTTGCTTCTCTATTCTTTTTATTATTCTTGAAGTCTCCACATGATTAGATGATAATGCAAACCCTAAACAAAACAAGGAGGCTCTTTTATTGACAAGACATAAATAGGACAACAGTATCCTATTATTACATTTTTATTCAGTTTTTCTTGATAATTTCAGTAAGAAAAATGCAAGTTGATTTTTTTGTCAAAAAATAAAACAAAATTGGAGAAAACAGAACAAAATAGCTTCACAATATTCTCTTGTACAAATGACTTTTGAGCTAATGCTCAACAAATTCCAACTGTTACTATGTTTCTCAGAGCTTTTTATTTGAATCTGCCCCAATTTGCCTAAGCTTTCTTTTCCCCTTTGAAACAATAATGATTAATTTCTAATTCTCATACGCATTTGTCAAATGTAACATAGTCATTATTGTTCAAAGGAGAGGAAAGGTAAGCACCCTTTGGTGTAAGTTTGGGCTGGCAGCCACAGAGGTAGCCATGTTCTCATCTTTCACATGTCAACGTCATCAATGCCTATTATGCACACTTGCAATTATGGAAAGCAAATTTCCCTCAACCAGTTCCTTCCAATTTTACATTTTAGTATCTTTCCTTGAAAATGTATTGAAAGATTTGGGTGGGGTACAGCAGTTTATCCATGGTCAATGCAGATAACTGTCCTCATCTTAAAGAGAATAAGAGATAATTTATTCTGGAAGCATTTTTGTCTACTATGGTCTGGAAACACATATTTAGTTTACCCAAGATTCATGTTCCAATGTTGAAGCAATTTCATGGAGTTTTACAGTTTTATGGAACAATGAGAATCATAAATCAACGCAAGTTTAAAGTTCATTGGTGGGTACCTCAGGGAGAGAATTACAACAAAATGAGGGAATATGTTCTGTTATCCCAAGAAGCTAGCTTATGAAATTCTCAACTATTGGCTTGGTAAAGCTAGTACTCTGCTAAATTAGTAGATTTCAGGAGGTTTTTAGTCTAGCAGCTACAGGATGTAGACACAGTTCAGACACAGAGGTGGGCAATGGACAGCTATCAAGGGGACTAACACTGGCCCAAGATAAATCTCATTAGCCTCCTGGACCTGCAACAGTGCAGCTTCTGCACATCAGTACCGCGTTTTCTCAGTTGACCTCTGCAGACACAGCTTCTTTCCGGGAATTTTAACTCAGCACATCATGTTAACCATAGGGATCACTCCAAATACTAGATGCAGAATGGCTGAACAAACATTGTTTCATGACTTTTATATATAAAGTGGATACTGAATTCACATAACAAGATGAAGTAAACATTTACATTTCACAATATTACAACAGTTTTTTTCACAAATAGACCTGCAAGCAGTAAGTAATGATTCAGCATACAGAGGGCAACAACACTGTGATATTTAATTATATAGAACATAGTTTAGGTGTGTATCTGTGACTGTCCCCCAGAACACCCCTGAGAAGCACACAGGAGCTGATACCACTTATCACTATTTGCAGAGAGATTGAATCATGGGCACATTAAGTAACTTGAGAAGGATCACAGAGTAAGTATGTCAGTCAGCACAAACACTTCATCACCCAGGTCCTTGTTCACTATGTTTCTCAACAATAATCACAGATTCTATTTATTTTGCTTCCATTATCTCTTCTTTGAATAATATACAAGTTATCAAATTTGCTGTGAAATTTATTATGGGAAGTACAATATATTTGAATACTAGAGTGAAAAATATAATGTATAATCATGTTACAAAAATACCCGTCTTTCTGTCTCTCTCTCTCTCATGAGGTCAGATCTTAGTATGTGATTTACGTTAGCCATGAAAGTGTTATGTAGACAAGAATGGCTTCAAACTCACAGAGATCTTCCTACATCTGTTTTTATGCTTCTGCTATACAAAGCATGACACACCTAACTTAATTCTGTGCTTTTTTGAAAAATGGATTTTCTTGTTCTTCAAGTTTCTTTTCAGTATTCTTATTTCATAATAGTATTTATTCCATCTATCTATTCATGCATATAATAGATCTCTACTGAGCCTGTGAGAATAAACAAAGCACAGTCTTTATCCTCAATCTCTGTAGTATGGTAAAGGAATATAAAGACAGAAAAATTGTATAATATGATAATTCTGTATTAGAGTTGTGTGGAAAGCAAGGTGAGGAGAAGACTCCCAGTGTCCCTAGACCCTGTCTGTGAGAATGCAGAGTGTCTTCTCAGAAAATGGGAGATTTAAACAAGGTTTATTTTTTGAGTGATGAGCATAATTTACATGATTTCAAAGAACAGATAGAAGCATGCACAAAGGAGTTCTAAGTCTCTCCCATGGAAGATAAAAATGTCCATGACTGGACCATTATTTTCAAATTTGTGTTACCTCGAGGTGAACAGTGGATCCCATTTAAACATATGACCTTGAAACCTGTGAGCTCCCCTCACTAAATCTTCCATCAGTCTGGGAGCTCATAAACTTCAATACTTAAACTTTTATTTTGAGAAGTATGCAGGCAAATATAAAGGTTGCTAACATTTTAAAACACTAAAACTACACAGAGGGAACAGTCATCTCCCAAATTGGTCTGGTACAGTTCAGCCTAAAGGGTATTTTTGCAACTGAGAAGAAAACCCTCAAAATATAATGGAAACACTGACAGACATTTAACTATAACAGCTCTGGTGGGTCCAGACATAATTCACTTCATAATACAAATTGATATGTTATCCAGAGGGGTCCCTGCACTGGTGTTATTGAGTGTCTTTTAAAAAGTTCTGGTTCCAGGCTATGGAGTAACAAAATGAACCCGAATGATTCTTTCTGGACAAATTTGAAGTTGGTCCCTCAATTACAGTAGGGATGTCCTTAAGGCAGGCAACATGGAAATGTCCTTTACAAAAGCAGCTAAAGTGCAGGAAGCAAATGGAATGAAACAAAGTTTGTTGTATTAAAAGTCTAATACTTCTTCCCACAAGGCTTGCTTAGCGCTGTGCACCCAGAGGTGAAGGAGGCGCTGGCTTCTATATAAATGGGGTCAGCTGTTAAGTGGGAGATGAGAACACTCTCTGTTTGCAAAAAATCATGTGTGATGCCAAAGATCAGCCACCCCAGTGACCTTGCTGGCCAGAGTGTTCCATGGCTTTAAATACCATGCAAATGAATTCAATCTGAAGGGACCCTCATTGCCAAGCTCATCTAGGGCTTTGATGACTTGTTCCAGAAAGGTTCTTTCAGGTCACACTTAATGGATCTTATAAACAGCATAAAAAGATTTTTCCAAATGTGTTATGCAGCTAATAATTCGAGGGCAAAAATAATCGCCCTTTGTTCCACTGCTGTCCCCTTCCCCAAGTGCAAGCTCTTGAGATGTCTTTATTGAAAATGTTTAGTAATGGTGTGATTATTTTCTCAGATCTAGATTCCTACTAAGTTTGCTCCTCAATTTTATGTGCAGAGGTGTGGGTCTGATGACTGGGAAGGTTCCACTGAATTCTCAAAGTAACGCCGAATCCTGACAAGCATGCCTGGTGCTTGCAGAAAATTAGGAAACAAAAGAATTTAGTGTCAGCTTTTCCAATGTAAACGGTATAATCTTGAGTCCATTGTAACCTTTATAGGCCTCAACTTCCTCATCTCTAAAATGAAGGTCAAAGCTATCTCTTATGCCCGTTAATGTTGGTCCATGGTACCATTTAAGACTGCTAATGAGTTACTTAAATATTGCCTGCATTAAGCCTTACAGAAAGCATAACTGGCAAGATTTTCCTCTCAATTATTTGTGCTAATAGGGGCCAAAATGGCATGGATACTTTAAATTCATAGATAATCCCCAAATTTCAATTTAGCTGAGTGTTCCAAAATCCTCCTCTGCCAAACCATTTGCAGGGGATTCAAACAATTAGTAGACACTGGCTCACATGAGATTTATCTCCTTTATAATTTGTCCTGTTTCTACCATTTCATGGCCTGGATATTTCAACATATGAATTTTAAAAAATAGAGATGAGGAACCAAACAAGTGAAGTTTATGCATAGCCAACAGGTTATCTTTAAAATGTTCTGCCACTGTTATTAATTTGATGTTTATGATCTTATGTCACATACTTTAATAATCACTTTACCTAAACCCTGTGAGGTGAATATAGTTTTTCAAGGCTGCTGTAACCCACTGTGCCTCACTGAGAGGCTTACAGAACAGCAATGCATTGAGAAGTCAAAGGGACTCGAGCTCCATGCTGAGCAGTGTACACATTCTCAGGTCTCAGAAGGTGTGAGTCTCAAGTCCCTCTTCCAGTTATTAGTATTTTACTGGCAATCTGTGGACTCTCTGTGGCTATAAGTATATGTGTTTTATATTTTCATTCAAGAATGAGTCATTCTAGTGCATTTAGAGAGAGGGAACACAGCACTCCGAAGTCATACAATAACTTAGCTGCAACCTAACTCATAAAAAGTAGCATGTTTCCTAGAACTCTGTCTCTAAAGCTATTGTCATGTTTCTTAACCTACCTTCATGCTGTCCCCGGAGACAATGACTACCTGTTCATCAATCGGACTTTATTTTATTTAATATATTAATATTAATATAATTAATAAAAAATAAAAAAGCATTTTTTATTTTTTTAAATTTTATTTTATTTTATTTTTTTA
>NW_026067977.1:8845545-8868403 GCF_014885135.2 Alexandromys fortis
TGTGGAAAGTCCAAAGTCCTCCCCGCTCCATCTTGGTCTAGGAAGGTGGACATCCAAACTGGCTAGGCTCCCACAAAGCCAGAACATGAAGTAGGATCAAAACCCAGTGGCATTGTCCTTGGCTTCTCAGCAGCCCTCATTGTCCGCCATATTCAGAGAGTCCGGTTTTATCCCATGGTTTTTCAGTCGTAGTCCAGCTGGCCTTGGTGAGCTCACAATAGATCAGCCCCACTGTCTCCGTGGGTGGGTGCACCCCTCGTGGTCCTGACTTCTTTGCTCATATTTTCCCTCCTTCTGCTCCTCCTTGGGACATTGGGAGCTCAGTCCAGTGCTCCAGTGTGGGTCTCTGTCTCTATCTCCATCCATCTCCAGATGAAGGTTCTATGGTGATATGCAAGATATTAATCAGTATGGCTATAGGATAGGGTCATTTCAGGTTCTCTGTCCTCAGCTGCCCCAGGAACTAACTGGGGACATCGCCCTGGGCACCTGGGAGCACCAAATCTCTTGTAAAAAAGGCATTTTTATTTAATATTTGGGGTGATAGTAGAATAATGCAGAAACTGGGATTTTGGAGAGAGACGATGGGACAAGGGATGGATGTTTAAAAGATGGAACTAATGGGAACGCTCCATTGATCCCTGAATCCACATGTCCTTCAGGGCTTCCAAGTGATCTTTTCTTCTTAATGATTTCCTCATCTTAAGATTTCTGTTGGATGGTCAGAAATGTGCCAAACTCAATATTCTCAAAACTTTGCTAGAAAGCACTGTATTCAATAAACATGTGATTAAAATACCAATGTCCGTGGGTAAGCTTGAGGCTTTACAGTACATAGATTATGGAACGTCAGTTTCGTTTATGCTCTGATTTAGCAAACCCTCCCCAAGATTTGCTACAGTGTAGTCTTTGATGCAGGGCAGAGGACACAGAGAGAGAGCTGGGAACTAGGTTTCTTGAGCAGAGTTTTGGTAAGATCATGATTTGTTTACGTCTGACACAAGAGACTCTATTAGTTTTCTTCTAATGAATCCATAGAATAGAAGCTTAATCTCATTATTTGCAACTATGTTTTAATTTCTTTGCTGATGAAGTAAAGCAAAAAGTAAGCATGTTCTTTTTACAGTGATTGTCATTTATATTCTTTTGTTTTTGAGCATTGTAATGATAGGTACATGAGTACATAATTGTAGGAGTAAAATTACACTTTTCAATGATCATCACTTTTGATTTCATTTAGAGTATGCCTTAGGGAGAGGGATAAGAGATATGACATGTTAGTAAAACTTTGCAATTTGCATTAATAACAGTTGGTAAAACAGGGTGCTATTGGTAAATCAGTTTTCTATTTAATTATATAAGGCCTCATTTTGTCAATTAGAATTCCCATTTCTGAATCCACAGAACTATTGTCTATGAAATTCTGTATAAGTAGTTTCACCTATGTGAGTTAATATATGAGTACATTTTACTTCATATAGGCAGTGAGATGTTTTTGCTTGTTACTTGAATTTCTCTTAGCTTTTTCTAATGCCAACTGAATGCAACTTTTTCATTATGTCTTCTTTCTTTGTAAGTGGACAAGGGGGAATCAGGGCAACAAGTAGTCAGTCTAGAGCTGTTCAAAGAACTAACACTCCTAGCTGTTATCTTACAACATTTCAAATGAGTATCAGAGTGTCAATTCAGGATTTTTCCTGAAGCCTACATTGCTCGGAAGAATTTATAAAACGAAGAAATGATTTATTAGAAGGTCAGACATTCTCTGCTGCTTCGTGTATGCTTGAGATTATATGCAGGCCATTGCTTTGTTATGGATTCATTGAGGAATCAAGACTATTAAACAATGATTGATCTGATAATAACATCTGATAATGATAGCCAGTGTTGGATTATATTATAGTCACTGCTCTCAGAGTTTAAGGAATCAATAAATAAAACCACATTCTTCCCTTCCTGAACTTGCAATCAATTCAGTATTAAGACCCAGAAGGCAGTCAATAGGTAGTTTTATTATAAAGATTATTGGAAAATACAGATACAGAGGTGTGGGTACTATGACCAAGTGCTTCACCAGTGAGGTAAGCAAAGTGCCCAGTCTAGTCATCAGTGTAGCTGGACAGCTGTCTAGCAGCACCGAGTTTGTCCCTTTGCTGAAAGGTGTCAGTGGTATTGACAGAGAGATGAAGGCTGGAAGGCACTGAGAGTCAGAGGGTGTGGAGCTGGATGAGATCAGGGACTCTGCCAGTCTCTGGCTTGGAGGAACACGAGAAAGGCCAGGTATACTATTCTAATGAAGATCCTATGGGGAAAATGATAAAAGAGGAAACAGATGGATGATTCTGCTCATGATATTCTGGCTAGAGACTTTCTTAGCCTGTTAGGACTTAACACAATACTAACTTCTCCGGTCTAAAGTTAGTCCTGTCCATGTTGTCAATTATGATTAAAATATGTTACATAAATAAATAGGGCTGTAATATAAAAAGTCCATGAACTGCATGAATTTATTAAAATTCTCACTTTAACTTCCTTTATAAAAGACGATTAACCTTAAGGTAAAAATTCCTAATTAGATTCCAATGTTTTTATAGTTCAAAATTAATGTCTGTTTGCTTATCTGGCCAGCTGGGTATCTACACTGGTTACTGATGATAACAGGTGAGTTAATTGTCTCTCAGTGAAAACGTTGTGAGTCTTCCATGCTCAGTGTCTCAATGTTCCACTCTACTGAGGTAAACAACACCTGATTTTCTTTGTAGGTTCTTTATTTACACACACACACACACACACACACACACACACACACACACACACCTCATTTACCATATCATCGTAAAATAAGTTAGATGCCATATCAAATGTTTGTTCCCTATTCTCCCCTTTTATCTCCTATTGCTGCTTTGGATTCTGACTGCCTCAGTTCTAAGCATCCACACTAACACCTAAGCTCACTATCAGAACATGGTATAATTTACTTAACACCTCTATGAAGCTTTGTTCTTTCAAAATTGATTTTTTTTAGTCATAATGGTTGTTTCTGAACATTCATGCAAATTTACAATATTATTTAGTCTACATGAGCTTTACATTTTAAAATTACAATCTGATTTATTCTTTGAGAATTTCAGCAAGGGGTAGGGTCTTTGAGTACCTCCACCAACTTCTAAGTTGAGATCTAAAACACTAGTGGCCAAGTATTGGGGTCTATTTTTAAGGATTTTAATATTACTTTATTTTAAATGATGTCTATGTGGGGTGTTAATTGAGGAATCCAATAACCATGGAACTGAAGTTATATATAGGTGGTGTGAACTGTCAAATGTAAATGCATGGAACCAAACTCAGGTTCCCAGAGAATGTGGTACAGCATACAAGCTCTCAATTGTTAAGTCATCTCTCTAGACCCCAGTTTTTAAAGCATAATGTTAAGAGCAAATGCATCTTTATTAACATACTATGTTCACAAACTCAAGTTTAGAAGCAACAATAATCCTCTATGTTCTTCAGTAAAGCCTAGATTCAGCAATGAGTGCTAGAAAGAAAATATTCCTTGGCAGACATCCTTGCTGAGATGTCAGGCAGTGCATGCTAATTTGTGAACTCCGGTTGTGAATCCAAGCAATAGCTCTTGTATTGTAGTCAATCATAGCTCTTTTGACTAAGTCTTAGGGGAAACAAAACCACACATACTCTCTCTTCTCGGAGACCATTGTTTTGGAATATTTGAAGCACTGCACTAACCTTAGAAAAAGGTAAATGATAGATTCAGTCGCAGGTTTAATCTGGTCTGTGGTTTTTGTTTGTTTTGTTTTGTTTTTATAACTTGTGGTATGTTCAGTGTTTTTTAACCCCAGTGCCGTATTGAATAGGCATAATATCTCATGGCATGAGTGTGTTGAATAGGTAACGTATGTCATGGTATGGTATCAATCTGTATGTATATTATGCTCTGTGTTACATTGGCTGAAATCTCTAACTCTAAATCTAGGGGTGAATGAGCACAGGAAACCTTTATTCTTAGACAGTTCTTCCTTGAACTCTTCATTTACTTGTTTGAAAGCATCATGAGTCTGTCCAGCAGCAGTTGATAGTTTTATATGTGAAGCCCCAGGTAGACTGTGAGATCTCTAGAATGTTCTTTCCTTCTTTTCTTGATACTCCATTAGTGCCATCAGAAATGTCTTTATTTCCTGTTTCTTCGAGCAATAGACACGACTCTGGTGTTCTCTTTCATACTCTTATTCTCTTATTGACAGCTCGGAGGCCTAAAATTGAAAGTTTAGCTCTTTAACCAATTAGACCTCTCGAGCAGAAGGAGAGAAACAAGACAGATTGTAGGTTTTGACTGTGGTGTTTTCTTTGTCTCCTAACTTGCTCTGTGCTTTAGACATTTGTTTTGGCAGAATGCATCTCTAGATGTTTCTTCCGACAGTTAGAGGATAAATGCACACTACGTCTGTCAGAAAAAAGATACTTTCAAGGACACCTTGTCTATCTTCATATTCTGAGCGGCTATTGTGCCCGTAGTTGCAGCTTCCTGTTGTGCACTGCTGGCAGTTAGATCCCGTGTATTGTGCTGTTCCTCTACTTCTCCCAAGACGTCTCTCATCCAATGTCTCAGTCAACATTTCACAATTTCTTACAGCTGAGTTAAGCATCTTAGAAGGTACCACGACTGAGACAATGCCAATTTATGTTTCTCAGTTGACGAAACTTTTAAAATCTCTACTGTTCATCCTGTTTCCCTTTAAGTTCTGTCCAGATTCTGGATGTGACTTCTGCTCTGAATCCTGAGGTATTTTTCCCAATGAGCTTATTTTTCCTGCCTTGGCAAACCTGCCCCTCTGCTGGTGCCTCTACCATGTGTTCGGTCTTTGAGACCCTTGTACTATGCTTCAGTTAAACACAATTTTAAGGTCTGGTAACATTTCCATTGGTCTTCTACTTTAAATAAATTAAAGATATGCTTGGCCTGGGGATACTTGTTGTTTCAATTTTTCTTTGCTAATTTACTCTTTAAGATCACAACTTCTCTATTTAGCAAACCTTTGACTTCTCATTTAATTCATCTTCTTTCTTTTCACTCACATTCTCAATCTCATTCTGTGGCCCAGTTCAAAAACGCCAGAGTTTCTTTTAGATCCTCAGAGTGAACTTAATGTCTCATAACAAAGTATTCACGCTTGAAGCTTCTTTAAAAATTGCTTAATCTTTTGGGCTCTATTTTCTCCCTCAATCAAAGAAGATGACTTATTTTCTTTATGAGTATCTACATTTTAATTTGTTTCATCACTATTAAAACATAGTATACTGTGGTTAAAATTATTCTTTTGATCTTTGATTCACAAATCTAAATATAATTTACACTCCAACTGAATGATAAAGGCTCAGTTGAACTGACACATAATCTAATAAAAATGTTTGACTTTCACAGGTTTTTTTTTTTTTTCTTTAAAGGCTGCTTAGCAGAATAAAACGTGGGAGAGAGAGTGTCTTAGTTTCTCTTCTTATTGTTATGATAAAATATTGGGAAGAAACAACTTAAGAGATAATATAGTTTATTTTAGCTCACAGTTCAAGGGGTAAGATAATGCAGTGGGATGTTGAAGTAACCATTCACACTAGCCATCATCAAGAAACAGTGAAGTCAATGCATACATGTTGCTCAGCTCCCTTTCCATTTAAGCAGTTCTGATCTCAGTCTTGTAGTAGTTCCACTTAGCAGGAGCACTTCTTCCCACTTCCATGAGCATAGTCAATACAATCCTCTGCAGCCAAGGTCAGAGACCCATGTCCCAGATGATTCTAGATGTGTCAGGTTGATTGGCACCATCCCTCACAGAGAACCAATCTCCAAACGACCTCACCACAATCTATGAAAACTATTGTGCATAGAAAAGAGAGACATTGTAAATTTTAATAAGAGAGATGTCTTGTAGATCAAAGGTGTGTATAACGAAGCTGGAGCCCAAAAAGTAGACAGAGAATACACTGTGACCTGTGGGAAAGATCAACAATCTGCTGTTAGGATTACACTCTTTCAAAGCTTTACTGGGGAAATGAGACTTAATAAGTTGTGCTTGTATGAATTGTGATAAAGATATGTCCGTCTAACTTAAGAGAACACTCAGTTGCCTTTTCCTGTGTGGAAACCACAGGAAAGGACGGATGCATAGCTTCAGCATTGTCTTTGTACACTTTTTCTCATTTACATCAAATTCTATCCAGACATTGCTCTGGAAGTCGAAATGTTTTTGATAGAGACAGGCAGTGAGAATGGGAAAACGGAACAGAATGATCTTTCCCAAGTTCCCATATCATGTTCTCCATTATGTTTGTGGAAGGGAGGAAATGTTTCTTGCCCTATTAACTTTTTCAGATAGAAATGTAGTCCTTGTTTTACCTCTAGAAAGGACATAAATTATGAACCAAATTGAGTCAGAATTACCAAATTCATCTTTCAAAATGAATGTGGAAATTGGGTTGTTTGGGGATGCATAGATGAAGAGGAGATTTGGGGATGGAAGAGAAGATGGGGAAGGAGAATCAAGCAAAACTAATACTACTGCCATGCATGCTAATTTTAATAATAAATAAATGAATTAATATTAAAAACAGTACTTTCAAGATTTTCAGGTATAAGACTTACCTCTTATCAAATCTTTGTAAAACCAAATGAAGTATCATACATGGTGCAAGTGCCGAAGAGGTGAAGAGGCTTCCAAAGCAAAGAAAGATTTAACTATGAAATGTCAGACTAGGCTCTCACCCTTACCTAGGTGGATAGGTGGATTTTCAACAGAGAAAAATTTTCTGCTGGAAAGTCTGAGTCTGCATCCATTTCTGTGTGACTCTGTATAAACTAATACCTTGTTTGGTTAAATCAGCTTGTCGTCCATAGAGGCAAGAATATTATATCATTATTTCACTTGTTGCATTAAATACTTAGTAGAACAATTTACTCATCAACGGCATGGAGAAAATTGGCCAGGAAATCACTTTGAAGCAGAATGGATGCTGCTAGGCACTGTGTGATTTGTGTAACCAGTTGAGAAAGTAAATATTTACTTAGCAGGAAATTGTTGCTTCCTGGTAAGGCTTTAGGGAACCAATGGGAGCCATGGTCTAGTTCAGCATGCTAAGCTCTAATAAGGGCAAATATAATGTTTCCATGGGAAACCTATGTGTTATAATGTGTAAATGGAATGTTTGCCATAGACTCATGTATTTGTACACTCTGTCTCCTGCAGATCGTGCTATTTTAAGAGTATGTAACCTATAGAAAGTAGGATCTAGCTGAGGGTGTGGCTATCTGGGGAGCAAGCCTTGAAGTTCATATCTAGTCCCACCTCCTGCATTGTTGTTGTTTCTTAGTTCACACCTCTGGGTGTGAGCAAGCAGCATCTAGCTTCTATGGCCAAGCCTTGAACTGTTCTTGGAGTTGGGTCTTCCTCGCCTTGACAGACTATACCCTCAAACTGTGAGCCTGCCTACATCTCTACTGCATTCCTAGTGGTAACAGAAGTAGCTCATGTTTTCTGCAAACTTTATTCCATTAGGTTGCCAAGGTGTCCATCTCTGTATTCAAATGACAGATACAGCACAGTGTTGCATCCCTTGCTCTTTTTCATTAGAGTACACGAGGAAAGTTAATTAAATCATGATTGAAAGTAGCGGCCCTGGGCTTAAATCCCCATGCTGTCACATGCTATCTGTGTGACTATAAATACATTGTTCAACAGCTCAGTGTTTCATTTTGGGCCCTTTCTATAAATGGGCAGTGGTAATAATAGAGTAAAATATGATTATATAACAGAGTGGAGCCAGTTGTATTGCTTTACTCAGTGAAGTCAGGTAATAGAGAATTAAAAAATAAAAATATTTGATTGATTGCAATTATCATAAAACTTGGTTTCTTAAGCATTTTTTAAAATCTGATCCCATAACAATCACTAATCACTTTGAAGCCAGAAAGGTAGAATTGTATAGCCTTGTAATTAACGTTTTACTACTTCAAAGCACTTAATTCCTAGAGCTAACCATGGCAAGGAACAGGACAGTTTTGCAAGCAAAGAATATTTTTTTTCTTATTTCAGGATGTGTCTGAAGTCTTTTTGCATTATTATTTTCGAGACAAGATGTCTCTGTAGCTTTGGTGCCTGTCCTGGAACTAGCTCTTGTAGACCAGGCTGGCCTCGAACTCACAGAGATCCGCCTGGCTCTGTTTCACAAGTGCTTGGATTAAAGACATGAGCCACCACTGCCTGATTGCATTACTTTTAGAATCTCCCATGAATAAGGAAAAAAAAACACAGTGAATCTAACTGGTTATGTTTACTTATTGTGAAATCAGAAACTAAAACATTTTCTCCTCAGGACTCACTCATGAGAACAGTGGGTTAAAGCTTCAAATGTAAAACATTATCATTTGGACCAATTTCAATGCTTCCTCATCTGCCAGGACTGTCTCCAGAAATGTCACCTCACTGAAAAGTCTTTGTACCTCGTTTAGGTATTTATGAGTCACTTTGTACAACACTGAGCACAGGACTAGCTGCGAACATCAAGAGCTTCATGAGTTTTTTCTCTGTGTATCTAGTTTTTCCAGACACCTGCATTCCTACTTTTTATAGAGATAAAAACATTGAATTTTCAAGAACTCTCTCCACAGAGAGGTTGAAAAAAAAAGCGTACTCATTTCCCCAATGTGTATTCTCAATGAAATATGTAGAAACTGAATACAAGAGCACTCTCTTTCTCATTATTTTCCATATAACATGGGCACTGTTTTAGAGCAGGTGCTAAGGGACTTAGCTCAGTACAAACACACTCTGAAATCCACCAACATTGTTAACAGCCTCAGGGTGCTGTGTTAGACATGCAGCAGATGGAATTGCCTAGAGAAACATGGGCACAGAATTGCATGTTTAAGGGATTTTTACAGTGTTTCCCTCAAACAGAACTAAACATGCCTCAGAAAGAAGTAAGTGGAACAGATTATTAAAGTTATTTTAAAAGCAATGAAACAAACCAGGAAGATGATGATGTGATTACTACAAAATATAGATTGTACAAAACAAAACAACAAACTCTATACAACTTGGCACTTTGTCAAAGAATAAATCACCTGAATTGTTTTATCTTCAGATTATTAAGTTAGAAACAATCGTTATTACTTATGGAAGTTAAAATGAGAGAGAGAGAGAGAGAGAGAGAGAGAGAGAGAGAGAGAGAGAGAGAGAGAGAGATCACTATGTTTCACAAGATGACCTCAGAGTCACCACATTGCTCAAGGTGACCCCAGATTACCTATGAGACTATGAATGACTTCAGCGTCTCTGTGAGAACCTGGATAACCTGACATTCACTCTGAGGCCCTATTTACTCAGCAACTTATATTATTCCTGCCATACCCTTCCCTGGGATTAGATGACAGATGTATTATTCTCTCTATGTTAGAATGAAGATGTAGGTTTTTACACCTGTTGGCTTTATGTGACCTGTTTGGTGATGTGTCCTTCCTTCACTTTGGTAGCCTGGGCCTACTACAATGCTGTGGTTGCAATTAGAACTCAAAGGAATGACATATGATTCACCTGAATGATGAGATTATGATGAGCTATCACCAGCACCATGCTGAGACACGTGGATGAAAGACTGGGTGTGTGAGGGTGTTCTAACACAAGAGAAAGACCGGCATTCAGGTGGAAACATGAAGAATTTTATGGTGAAGAAAAAAGTTTGTGTTATATATTAATATAAGAGAGAAAGAAGAAGCTGGTGCAGTGTTATTATAAGTCTTTACAATGATATGGCTGAAATAGATAGGGGTTGTATTCTTCTACCTCCATAAGAGTTATCCACCCTTAATTCTGTCTCTGTACTCAAACCTTGTTTCTGCGCTTTTCTTCCTTTCAAAGGAACAGAAACATGAAAAGCTTGCCTTTCCTTAAACATCTAATGTCCTGCTTACCATGCATAGCAGGCACACCTAGGCATGCGCTGCTGTCCCTCGCTAATGACCATGGTGAATTTGTGTTTCTTTTTGCATCAGAACGGAGCAACGTGAAGAACACTGATTATGTGTGACACTCTCTTGTAGTCTCCGATTCGCTTCTTTTTTAAATTTCCAATGAGCTTTGTTTATTATGTTTTTTTTTTTAAAACATCTATTCATTAGATGTAGCTGATCCCCTGTGTGTTTGTGATAGAATATTATTTTTACTCCCCCATGCTTTGTCTACAACTTTAGTTTTAAGAATGAAGAGTGATAAATCTGTTTCTGTAGTCTCAGATTTCTATTGAGCTCCAACTGTATGACTAGGTGACTGCAAGAACGCTTGCCCCAGAGAAGCAATAGTTTCTTCAAACTGCTCTACCAAATTCTAGGAAGGTTTTAACTAAATTAACAGCAACACTACCCTTATTGGAGAATTTATTTTCTTCCATATTTTCAACTTTCTCAGGATAAAAAAGAATTATTGTCAATTGACCTTCACATGTTTGTCAAATGTTCATATTTTTTTACGGCATAAATATATAAAAGGTGATGGCATATGCCCATTGTGGTACCTGTGCTTTACCCTGTATGGGATGGACATTCTTCATAGGAAGAAGTACATGATTTTCCCTGAGAAAGCCGAGAATTTGTACTAGTGAGCTTATGGCCCATGCATTTCTTTGTTCCTAGGAAAATTATTTGTTCTTGTGTTGCCAACAATCAGTGAAACAATGATTCAGTTCCATTAACTTCAAACAAAAGCTACCTAGAAACAAAGGTGCTAATTGCTAGAGGAAAAATGTAATCACTTCCAGATAACAGTTTCTATTGAACAAGAGATCACAAAAATTCCAAATTTCTGTGTGTTTATCAGAGTCTTACACAAATTTCAAAGAGTGAGTCCAACAATAAAGATAAAGAAAACAATGAGTAATAATAGAAATTTACAGCTTGCAGTTCACTTCTAATGGCCTCCTGAACACAATGAACACATTTAATAAAAGTTACGTCTCTAGAAAAAATATATAGTTTTAGACTATTTGTATTCTTCAAATGTACATTGATATCTTATAAAATTGACCAATGCTGGGTTATAAAACTAATTTCAAAATACTTCAGAAAAATGACCACTATTGTATAAAAATTAACTTATGCTAAAAACCTCTCCAGACATGGAGAACTTTTCAAACACCCACCTGACAATATTTGGAGACACACACAAATTTAAATGCAGTGTTCTATGAGCATAAAATTATTGTGAGAGAGAACTTGAGCTTCGTGCACACAGTTGTGGGACAAAGGAGGTAGAAACTCAATATGAACATGAATCTCAAGAAGTTACAGAGAACACAATACATGTAACCAAAACACAGAAAAAGAAAAGCAACATCAAACCCAAGCAGTAACAAAATGAAATATGTTCTAGAGGACCTGCAGAGCATTCTGTATATGGATGCAGTTCTACAGCTAATCACTTGGCTTCATCTTTGAGGTATTGTGTCCAATCATAAACATTAACACAAATAATCCATGTGGATAAACAGTAGAAGTGGGAGAACTTGATTCAGCCATACACATATGTGACAGTTGTGTAGCTTGGTCTTCTTGCGAAACACCTAACAGTGTACAGAAGCCATTGATGACTTCTCTCCTGGCTTTTGGGACCCTAGTCCTCATATTAGGTTGCTTTGACCAGCCTTAATACATGTGGAGGTGCCATGTTTGGTTGATAACCATAGTTATCCCCCTTTTCTGAACAGAAATGAAGGAGGAGTACATGGGTCGAGGGAGGCAGAAGGGAGGTGGTGGGGAGGGACCCGGGGAGAAGAGGGAGAGGAAATAGTGGTGTGGCTGTAAAGATAAATGAATAACTAAATATTAAAAAATAAAAGTTTAATAAATAATTTTATCATGGACACTTAGCTTTAAATAATAGAAAATGAATGGCATTTTATGTATCAGTGAGAAACAGAAAATAAAAATGCAATTCTCAATGACATAAATGATACTTCACATGAGAATGAATACATTGAAAACTAAAATACCTCCATATAGAACATTCTACTACATTACTGGGATACATTGAGTGATCAACAGTGAAAGGCAAGTCATGGAGAGATACTCAAAGTCATAAGTCTCGCAAGAGCTCAATGCTCTACATATCTAACTAATGTAAAACAACAATGTCCAGAAATTCTGAGTCAAAAGTGTATTTGAGCACAAATTTCTCTAAGAAATATATAAGAATAAATAGAAAAATTGTTCAATATCACTTTATTTTAGGAAAAGGTAAAATGAAATCAATGATGTATGACTGCTATGTATTATATATATATAATATATGTTATATATAATATATATATATATATGTATATATATATATATATTACACATCTTTTAAAAAGACACAGGTGTTAGATAAAGTAGAGAAATGGCAACCTTTATGAATTGCTGGCGAACATTGAAAACATGTAGTTACTCTATAAGAGTTTGCCTTTTCCTCAAATAGTTAAATGCTATCCTAAGCTTATATGCATGGGTACTGAAATTCTGAACATATAGAAAATTTATTCATAGTTGCTATATTTGTAACAGCTCCAGAGTAAAAACAATCAAAATGTCCTCCTCTAATGATGGAAAAGCAAAGGTTCAGTAATAGTCGGTGGGATATTCTTTAACCATAAAAGAAAGAAAGTTTCACTGCATGCTGCCATTGACAGATCCTGTGAGCCTTGTGCCATGGCATGAGCCAGACACAAATCTCACGGCCTTGTAGAGGCAGTAATAGAGGAAGGGCCCGAGTCCACTTCCAATCAGCACATCTTCATGTGATATTTGAAGAAGATTGTGGAACTTACAGTGTTCTGTGCACAACATGGTGACCATACTACAAACAACTTGTTTGAAGGGTGAATTACAGTATATAAAATATATCACAATAAAAATCACATGTCTTGATGAAGAAAATTGCAAAATATAAGCCTGGTTTTGTTAAATATGAAGATATTTCAAAATTACATTTTGTAAAATGGTAAAATTCAGGATAGTAGACCAAAGAGGTCTAGGAACAGAGCCCAGCATTCATGGGCATTTGGTTTTGAAAAATCAACAATTTGGCATTTTGAAAAAATTTTGTTTATCCAGATAAAATATAATAAAACTTCACCCCAACTCACAGTATTCAAAATATAAGTGTCAGGTAGACTGGATTACATATGAAAGGGAAAAGAATTTAGCATGTTTTGTGTTTTTTCTTATAGTAGAAATAGGAAAGATCCATGTGATCATTTTATATTACAATACTAAAAGAATTTTTTTTTTTTAAAAAAAAAGATGGTTCAAAATAAGTGTTGATATGTTGAGTAAAGGAGCAAGCCATGGTATGGGACACAGAATGCAAGACATAAAACCAATAGAGGCCTCAATTCTAGAATATACATCTAAAAATCAATGAGAAAACCAGGAAAGAGAAAACATGATTAAAAAATATATGAAAACCTGCTGCAACAGTGAGAAAATGTAAACTAAAAATACTCATTTGACCCGATGGCTAAAATCAAGCACAGGAAGGACACTTACTGGTGTGGTTCCCAGGGGCATCTGCCTTTTCACTGTGACCTTGTCAACAGGATTGTGCTCTCTTGTAGCACACTCTCCTTCTGGGAGTGTCTAACAGGAATGCATAATAAAAACATGCTACTTAGGGCTGGAGAGATGGCTCAGAGGTTAAGAGCACTGGCTGCACTTCCATAGGTCCTATATTCAATTCCTAGTAACCACATGGTGGCTCACAACAATCTATAATGAGATCTTCTGTCCTCTTCTGGTGTTCAGGCATAAATGAAAGCACAACACTGTATGCATAATAAACAAATTTAAAAAGAAAAACAAATCAAGAAAAAAAAAAGAAAAATGTGCTGTTCCACATTAGTTCACAACAAAAACTAAAATAATCCATACTTTTACCAATATAGGGCAATTTATAAATTTTTGATAATCACTCATGGAACTATGGCAGGTTAGTGGAGCTCAAGGACTAGGATATTTGACAAATATCCTAAGGCAGAGATTCAGCCTTGGGTTAACACTTTGGTTTTAATCACTTGGAGACCAAAACTAGGGCAAAAAAATTATGCAAACACAAATCAATATATTATCTATGGTCTATTGACAGTATGCATAACTATGTGATGTTATATGATATATTTTATTTTTGCCATTACTTGGCAGTAAATAGTCTATTTTTCATGTGAAATTAAAGTGGTCATGTGAATCTAAGGCATCCAAATCCACTACATGTACTGTATCTGGTTCCATTATCACAGAGCCAGCCATAGATTTCTGTGTTGGCACCTTTCCAGATCGCATGGGAGGTGGTCATGGATACTCACTTTGTGATTACTTTCATACACACACACACATGACATATGTATATATGTTATATATATGTATATATATGTTACATAGATGTTACTCTATTGCAACTCGGAATTCACAAAAATAACTAATTAAAAATATGAGAAAAAAACGAAAAAAAAACTGATATCCTTCATGCTTTTTGTATGACATAGTCTGTCTATTTTACACAATAAAGCAAAACTGGAACCTTCAGTGAGCCCAGGTATAATCCAGGAGCCTATATATGAATATAATAGTGAGTTTGAAGAAAGTCTTGAAAGCTTCACTTTGCCACCTTTTAGCTAACTAGCATTATGATAATTATCCTGACAAACTAGAAATAGTCTTAGTTTACCTTTCTGATGATAAGCTATAGACATATGTTCATTTATACATATACAACCAGGCAAAACAGTGTTAACATCTTGTCTCATACATTGTATCCTCCATTCTCTTTCACAGTAATATTTTCTTAATATTCAATATCTAAGACTAAACCGATTTCCAAGGCAAAATGAAAAGGCTCCCATCAAATGTTTTAAAAATGAGCTCCTGTGTTTTGTAATAATAATGGGTGGAAGTTCAATATTTCTTCTCAAACACCGAGGCAGGGAGCCATATTTACAAAAGGCCTCTCTGTTTGCCGTTTCCTTCACACAAGACAACATTGATAAAACCTTTGCACCCACACCAGGTGCCAGGCCTTGTCTGGGGAATTTCTGCTGCCTGGATACTGCCTTTTATTTGTACTTCAAACATCTTTGAAAAAATAAAGGCTGATTTAAATACCATTTGAAAATTTAAAGCCTTTTCCTTTATTTTGTTAAAATGCTTTCCTTGGATTTGCTTTGCCCAGATGAATCAGTGCTATAACTAATTACTGTCCTATATTCAGCAAAGACCTGGAAATGCTAGAGACTAGAGAGTGGAGTCTTGGTGTGTTTCACACTCAAGAAATTAAATGTGTATGCTAAATATTGACAAACGTAAAATGAATTCAATAACAATCTTGCTATTTTTGAGAATATGATCATTTACCAGATGGTTTTGTGGTCATTTGAATAATTGGAAAATGTTTTCCTTAGCTAGATTGTGTTCTTACACTGCTGCCTAGAATTGGACAGGAGGAGGTTAATTAAGTATGTTTTAAGTGAAAACTTATTTTTATCTAGCGAATGATTTCCAAAGTTACTCCTTTAGTTTGCAGTATTTGTGAAGGTGATGTGGAATTATAACATTGGATGTCCTTTAAAAACAGACTATTAAACCCCCTTGTTTTCCCTTGTCTTTGTTTTCCTTACATCAGGCTTGGACTCCTGGACTGTCTGCTGACTTCAACTGTCTGGTGAGTTTTGTTCTGTTCTGCTCTGTTTCGCTGGTCCTTCTGGAAACCTTCTCATATTTTAATTACTTTCCAGTCATCTTTATAAGATGTTTTTCTTCTCACTTAAGCCTCAATCATGTAAAAAAAAGTTTTTCTGATTTTTATTTACTGAGGTTTAAGCTTAGAAGGCCAAAGTCAATTGCGTATTAAAGGTCCTGTGATGTGCTTAATATTGGTGCTTGGCAGTTAACCTCATGGGTCAGGAGACCATCTCAATCAAGGGCAGCAATGGAACACACAATTGAGACTTTGATTGGAGAGGGCTCAACTAGGGATCACTATTATGCATGATATGCCTGAAATTTTAAGAGAGCTCAAATTAATTTAAAAAGATACAGCCACAGAAAAGGTGATACAATAACCAAACTTTAAAAATGTTTTCCATAGTAGAGTTGTAAAATACTGAATGTACTATGCTTTTTTGCACTGAAACTCTTGAAATTCTTATAACATTTACCTACCAAATCAATTAAAGACAAGTAAAGGTGTTCTGTTTCATCAAAATTGGAATTACTGCAAGGATTTTTTATTTAGTTAGATACTTATTTGTATATCTGTACAACTACTTGATATTTGTATTGACCCCAGTCAGCCTTTTCAAATAATATTCTCATTCAAATATATATTCAGACCTTGCCACACTTTAAACTTGTTTAATATTGTTGTATTATAAAATATTGTATTGTATCTTATTAATATTCTTAAATCTTTATGGTTCAGAGTCTTGTGTGCTCTAGAGTTCCTCTTTCTCCTCACTTTTACAGGGATACTTCGTGAAATGTCAGGGGCATTTCCAATTGGGTTGTAGAGACAAGCTCTGTCCCTCTATGAACTGAGTTCCAGTGAGAAGTCTGGGAGGCCAGTCTCTTTGTGTTGGTCCTTTATTATTTTATTCAGAATTGGTTTTAGGCTTTCTAGATGAATGCCTATCATGTGTTCATCTAAATAGTCACCTAGCCATTTCTTTTCTATGGCGTTTCCAGTTTCCACAGTCCACCCAAGCGCTGAGGCAACCTTGTTGAGCACACACTACTTAAGGTAAAACAAAGAGAATGACAGTGAACGGAGATATTTCAAGTAATACGGGAGTTCGTGCCACTTCTAAGAGCTTTTGGATCATACCTTCCCAAGGGAACTTTGCTTTCACACTCCTCTTCTTTTATTGTATTTACTGAGCTATACATTTTTCCTCCACTCCACTCCCTTCCTCCTTCTTTCCCCTTCTACCCTCTCCTGTGACATCCATGCTCCCAATTTATTCAGGAGATCTTGTTTTTCTTCCTTTTAGGTAGATCCATGTATGTCTCTCTTTGTTGTCTAGGTTCTCTGGAGTTGTGGACTTAGGCTGGGTTTTCTTTGCTTTATGTCTAAAAGGCACTTATGAGTAGGTCACATATTATATTTGTTTTTCTGGGTCTGGGTTACCTCACTCAATATGTTTTATAGTAGTAGATCCATCCATTTGCCTGAAAATCTCAAGAAGCCACATTTTTTTTATCCCTTCAGTTAAGGGGCTTCTAGGTTGTTTCCAGGTTTTGTCTATTACAAATCATGCTGCTAGTAAGATCCTCTTTTACACCTGTGTATGAATATACCATTGGGATCAGCAACTTTTCCTAGGAGATCCTGCTTTGAGTTATTTCTGTACTCTTTCTCTCCTGTCTCTAAGCCTCATGAGATTAATAAACAAATTATCATTAAGAACCTTTCTGCATTTCATTCTGTCCACGACAAAGATAAGCTGATCATGGCTACACATAACAGATTGTCAGTCTGCCAATATTTACTGGTCATGGGTAGAATCTGAATGCTCTTTCGTTAGGATTATCTGGAAAATTGTTGACAGAATAATGAATAATGAAAAGTGTGGAGTTACTAGAAGCATATATCAAAAAGAATAAGTTAGTATAATTTTTATTAAATTTTCAATGTCCTGGTACCACTCCCTACCCAGGACGAGGATGAGGAGTCATATCTTAATTTCCCTACAAATAGAAAGTCTATTTCAACTTTTACTGGGAGGCAGCATCTTACAGACAGGAGAAAGTTTTGTTTTCCTGTTACCATCATGTCAAATAAGAGAATCCTTGTTTTTTTTTTTTTTTTTTTTTTTTTTTTCCTAAACCTTTTGTAGGACTCAAGAAGTAGAGCTGGGATATATAATGCTCCTTCTTCTGAGTTACACACCTCCATTTAAGTAATGCAGATGTTCTCAAGTTGCTAGGTCAAGATGAGGATTATTCTGGATTTTCCTCTTTTACCTCATTTGTCTTAATTATTCTTGTTTCAATAAAACTGAGAGCCTACACCGCTATATTACATACTTTCCCATCATGTTTCCCGCAGAATTTCCCGACCAGGGTACTGCTTGATATTCAGTATTATCCTGCTTATTTGGAGATAATCTTCCCTCAGTACATGACAGGAACCTTGACAGTTAGTAATATATTGTGTTTCTTCCCTCACTTCAGTAATTTTACTTCTATTTACATTGCTGTCTTCCATGTCTACACCTATAGCCATTCTTATTCATTATGAAATGCATTATGAAAGGCAAATGGAATTCCCATTTCTCCTGGGTGACTTGATAGTTTTCAATATTGTAGTTTTATTCCTCTTCTGATCATTTTTATTTTCAGGAAAAAAATGTTCATCATTTTATCTAAATCAACTACTACTACTGATTCTAGAGTATTGTATGCACAATTATTTCACAATAAGTTCACAAATTTGATAAGTAAATTATATCACATACTGTTTGCTAACTGCAGAACACTTGAACTCATTGTTCTATGCTTAGTCGCTCTTCAAAAAATTATAAATTGACTATCTTATTTTAAACATCAAGATTAAATTTTCATTTTCATAAACTTTCATTTCCATTAAGTTTGCTTCAGTACAGTTATGACTAGCAAAGCAAGTAGCAGCATGAAGCCAGTGAAGATGGACAACATTAACTGTAAAGTACAAACCCCAGCAGTTCTGGGATACATATGAGAATATGGAAAGTAATAATACAAATTAGGTGCATTAGAATAAACTCTGGTCAGGCCGTATAGTCCTCAAACTAAAGAATAATCGGTACTCTGGGACCAACCATCAGCAAAATATATATTCCTTTCAATATTCATTTATGTAAGGTAAGGTACTTAAAGCTTATGATTCACTGATTTCATGTCTTTGTGTGTGGCTGCAGTAATTTGTTCCAATTCATCAATTTTATTTTCTGCACCTGGAGACTGAACCTTTAAAGAGGTCAAAATAATAACATGCACAGTGGTGGACAGCTGAGTGGATGTTTTTAAGATCTCGCTGGGAATCAGGTGTGGTTGGTGCACCTTCTAGTCTAATTTTGACAGCAGCATGTACTGTCTTAGTGATGGGGAAGAGAAAGCTGGAAAGGATCCATTATCTGTTTCAGTCACAGGGGTGATGGATTAAGATTCAGAGATTCAATCTGAGTCCTGATTCCAAGGACTAAGAAGATGCACCTCTCTCAGATTCTCAGTAAATCTAATCCTCAGGGTGCCTCAAAAGCAGCCCTGATCTGTGAGCCTTGAGAAAGCTAGAACATGATTGATTAAAAAGAAATTTCACTCTCTGGACTTCCACTGTGCTTACAAATTGGGGCAACTATTTTTAAATCCAGAAGGCGTTGCCACAGTTCTCTCAGGTTTTGAAACATACATCTCTGTGCTCTATATATGTAAAGCCATAGGCCTAATCAACATATTCAATCAAATAGAACCCATCACAACACAATCCTTTCCGAGTCAAATGGTAGGAATTAATAGAAACTTCTTTTTATCATTCGGACTCTCAGATTTATATGTAAACTTTATGTAAGTTTGGCCATCTTGCTGTCATTTCTGTTACAGTATTGCTGGCAATTTTCAACCGCATTCATATGGTTAGACTTAGTCATGAAATTTCCTTCAAATCAAATGAAATATTCAGTTGTAGCATTGCATTTTTTAAGAATTGAGTATTGTCTCTCATTTATGAGTTTGAAATTAGACTTCTTTCCTTAGGCCACAATGTGTTGATGTTTTAGAGAATTCTTCCTTCAAAAACTTAACTGTCTAGATATTGTAGCTTTAGCTTCCAGGCACTTGTCTCAATTTGAGCCCTGAGTTCAAATCCCAAGACTGTAGGAATAAGATAACATAAAAACTTGGTGTTAAGTCCCACTGTCTTTTCAAATGTGTGTGTGTGTGTGTGTGTGTGTGTGTGTGTGTGTAGGTGTACAGATTAGAAGAAATGAACCAACTAGGCCCACTTCACAGTTGTGAGTGGACACAGATTTCGAAATACTTAGGATAATTTAAATTAACACATATTTTGTTCATTAGTTAGTATGTGATCTTGATGCAAATATCCATTCTATGGGTATAGACCTTGTATTTAAAACAAAGGCAAGAGTCACCTCAGTATGTATATGTGGATTTTGTCATGTTTTCAAACTATATCTAATAATTATTTGTACAAATATTCTGATAGGAGTTGGGAAATACTATTTAAAAGTATACTAGAGATGACCCTATTTTGATGGTCCTTTATGTCTTCTGTATAATTATATTATCTTACTTATTTTTCAATATTTTATAATTTAATTTATTTTTAAATGTCTGGGTATTTTGTCTGCATGAATTTCTGCAGAATGTGTGTGCCTGGTGACCGAATAGACTAAAATAGAGAATAGGATGCATAGACACTGAAGATACACACCATGAAAAGTCAGTAAGTGCTGGAAATTGGACCTTGTTCCTAGGGAAAACACTAAGCCATCACTATCCCCCTAATTGTTACTATTTTAATATCTAGCTAGTAAAATTATGATCACTTTCCATGGACATTTTGAGGTAGCAGGTTACTGCGAATCATAATGTTGTGTGTGATCACACAGGCCCTGGTTCACCTCCTTTCTCTCTGGATCATAGAGACTGAGCCAAGACCTCTCCTTTGGTGAGTGGGAAGGTCTGCATAAGCACGTCTCTTTATTTTTCGATATTCAAACAATTACATTTGTTTTTCACCTTGCAGATAGGTGAGTGATGGGATAACACATTGCCAAATAAAAGTGGACATGAAGTTCATCTCATCATTTGTGTGCAAACAGGGGAGGCAACAGTGTAGCATCCTCTGCCACACTGGAGTTTGTAGAGAGACATTAGTGTGAGATGCCACAGCCACTGGAAGAGATGGAAGACAGTTGCTATAGAGAGTCCCTTTTCCATAGCCAACATTAGGATCTAGGACCAACGGAGCTGCCTTTGCTTGTTTTGCCTTTGTCACCAGTGTATAGCATGCTGACACTAATCAAAGAGAACTAGAGCGATGGTCAATACAACATTGCTGTAACTCTGGGGTAGAGAAATCTTCTACCTGAGATACAGCTTTATAGTTCTGCTTTGGTGTTAAAGTAAGTTTTTTAATTGACCCTAACCAAATTTTTCAGGGTATATATATTTGGAGTCACAGCACTCAGTTTACCTTCAACAAAACTGTAGAAAATTCTGCATTAGTCCTCACCAGAGTGAACATGTGGAATAGGTAACATGGACTCATCTCTAATGAAAAAAATGATCTGTTTTCTTATAAAAAATAATCCTCTTTTGGCAACAATACTTTTAATTCACCAATTTAAATATCATACAGTAACAATGCTAAAGGAATCTAGCAGTCAGTACCTCAGTTAGAGAGACAACCTTCCTGGATGCATGGTTTCGGTGCAATGCTCAGCTCGCTGTGCTCAACATCTACCTTGCTTGTTCAAATGACCTGCTAAGACACCACCTCATATGTGTTTAGCTCTTTGCTTTTTATAGTAGAAATCTCTCTGTGCTGTTTTTAAGAGCCATCCTAATTTAAATGCCACCAACATGTCCAAAGAGTGTCACTTCTACAACAGATAATTAGTTAAACATAACCTCTTTCCTTCACACATAGGACTGGAGATCAAGAATAATTGTATACAATTACCTGGAATTGAAAGATTTAAATTTATTGCTAAGGAAGGGGCACAACAAATTATGCCTCATAAAGCCTTGTGTCAATCATTAGCATCCGCTGTCGCAGTCAAGGGATGTTAAAAGCTACCTCTCTAGTGCTGATTCCTCTTTTATGAAGAGAGCCGCTGCATCAGGGTTTCATACTGACAGAGATGTCACATCCCCACAAGAAAACCCATCCAGGGAGCATCTGCACTTTTGTTAACCTATTTTACCTTCTGGATGGATACTAAAATTGTTCCTCAAGGCAGCACATTCCATTTAGGCAACACAGTAGCCTGTGACTAGACCTCCCTGGTACTGGACAAGTGTTGTGAACGGTGGGCTGGGTTGCGCCACCCGGCCTCCCGCACAGCTAGCTTTATACCCAAAATAATTACAGGGAAACTGTATTCTTTTAAACACTGCCTGGCCTATTAGTTCCAGCCTCTTATTGGCTAGCTCTTACATATTGATCTAACCCATTTCTAATCATCTGTGTAGCCCACGAGGTGGCTTACCAGGGAAGATCTTAACCTGCATCTGTCTGGAGTGGGAGAATCATGGTGAATGCCTGAGTCAGCTTCTTTCTCCCAGCATTCTGTTCTGTTTACTCCACCTACCTAATGGTTGGCCTATCAAATGGGCCAAGACAGTTTCTTTATTAATTAACCAATAAAAGCAACAGGTTAGAAAGAATTCACTCCCACATCAGACAAGCCTTGCTCTGTGTCACTGCTTTATCCTTGAGGATGGTATAGATACACCATGCCAATATTTGAGTGAAATCAGAGTGTCCTTTCTTTGTAAAGTGAAACTACCTTTTTATTTTCACCATTTAACATAGAACACTAAAGAACAATTTTACTACAACAAAGAATAGTTTTAGTAAACCTGTTGGTGTTACCTGCATACTGTTCATACATTGAAGGAAAGATCTGTGGTAAATTGAACTTGGAATCCCCTGTGATTTTTTTTTTTATTTCTGTGTTAAATCATGCCAATCTTTTCTTTTTTTTAAATATAATTTTTTATTGAAAAAAAAAGATTTCCGCCTCCTCCCCGCCTCCCATTTCCCTCCCC
>NW_026067977.1:8868821-8891278 GCF_014885135.2 Alexandromys fortis
TTTGAGATATCATCTTACACCTGTCAGAATGGCTAAAATCAAAAACACCAATGATATTCTTTGCTGGAGAGGTTGTGGAGAAAGGGGTACCCTCATCCATTGCTGGTGGGAATGCAAACTTGTGCAACCACTTTGGAAAGCAGTGTGGCGGTTTCTCAGGAAATTCAGGATCAACCTACCCCTGGACCCAGCAATGCCACTCTTGGGAATATGCCAATCTTTTCTAAGTGTTCAGAAGACCAGAAAAATTCTCTTAATAGCTTTTCTTTGAAAATCTCAAGTGGCTTTGCTTGTTCTTGTCTGCTTGTTATGCCACCTCTTCCTCATTAAGTCCTTTTTGTGCCAGACCATTGTCTAAGAGTTCTCATATGTTACTGATACTTGAAAATCTCTGCAATTTGTAGCTTGTACTCTTGTAAACTTCTAGTTATCTTCCTGTTGGCCTTGAGAAGGTTCCAAGACCATCGTCTCCACTTTGGATTGTTTTTCTTTCCTTAGAATTTTATTTAATGTTTTGTAAGATTGGGAATGAAACCCAGGGCCTTAGCTCACTTTATCATATGATCTCATATTAAGTATATTTATAATAGGATATGCAGATTATTTAAATTATGATTCATGAAAAAAAAAACTTATAGACTATTATAGCATCTTCCTGGAGATGTAACCAAACAATGGTAGTTAGGATGAGCTTCCAGGGAAATACACAGAGTAGCTGATAATTTGCTATAGTAACAAGACATTATTTCATAAGGTTCACATTTGAGAACTATAGTCACTCAAACAGTGTCTTATGGTTTGTGTAGAGTAAGTTTGGAGTTTTGTGGGGGGCTTCATTCATAAGCTATTTTCAACCACAGGTGACTGGAGGTTGCCTTATCTAATGGAAGATTTAACATTTCCCTGCTTATGGCTGCTGCCACCAGAAGTGGAGCCTCATTTGGCACCCTCTCCATGTTTCTAAGATCTTACTGTAGCTTGGAAATTTGTGCTGGTACCTAGAGATGGAAGGTACTTGAAAGACAGTAATTTAATCATTGTGTAGACTTGAGAATCAGGTCTCTATGGGTACAGTGAAGGTGAATATGGGGATTTCTAAGAAAGCTATAAAACAATGATTCTTGGCATTATATGATACATCAGTGCTTTATTCAATAGCCATGCACACTACCCACAAAGCACAGTGGAAACTTTTCTACATCTAGTTCCTACAAAATCAAAGGATAGATTATTCTTTGATAGGCATGGAATGTCAAGCTTCTGACTCAACTCATATGAAATTCTCTTGAATATGCCTGCGTTCCTAAAATACATATCCTACAAGAACAGCTTTAGCAAAAGTTACAACTATAGGAGATAGGATAGTTTTTAACCTTATTATAATTTCAAATGAATTATTATCTTTTATGAAATATACCAAAGCTAGAGAAATGGCTCAGCAGTTAAGAGCACAGACTGCTCTTCCAGAGGTCCTGAGTTCAATTCCCAGCACCTACATTGTGGGTCACAACTACCTATGATGATATCTAGTGCCTTCTTCTGCAGAGCACTGTATACATAATAAATAAATAAATCTTAAAAAATATACCAAAAATCCTTGAAGTGATGTTTGCAATAAAAAATTAAAAAACAATATTTACTGCTAAAATCTTCTTGAATAGTTCTTTTTCTAAAGTAAAATACTCCATGGGCATTTTTTAAATCAATCTATCAACATGTAGATGGATAATTATGAATATTACTGACTTTTGAAATGAAATAAAAATATTGTGTAAAGCAAATATTTTAAACTTTAAACTTCAGGCTTTTTCATGGTACCTCCTGGAGACTTTGCTTGCCTCACTTTATTAATAAGTAAGATACTTCTAAATTATTTGTTTAAATCTTGCCCGACATGCACACTACAAAGGTTTACATAAGATATCAGACTTCTGTTATTTCCTGTCTAGCTAGTGTCTTCATTCAGCATTTGAGCTCCTTAAAGTGATTAATAACATCATTTTAGTAGTAATTTTATTAATGTTCACCTCAACACAGAGCATAACAATAACTTCGCATCCCTTAATTGAGAATGTGGTAAGGATTCATTCTACATCAATATCCTTACTTTTATTTTTCTACAGGGAATATTACAAAGCATGACATCATCATTCTAGGATCCTGATGTCAGACTGGTACAGACATTAACGAAGTTGTACTATCCACTTTCCTGGTAGCATCACTGCATTTAAGGAAAAATAAGTGTTTTCTCTTTCCACTTGCCAAGTGTGATATATGATGTTTAAAAAAATCAGCTGTGATAATGAAAAGAAATCAAATCTCTAGTTGGCTATCATTTACTTCTTGAAAGTAAAGTTCTATATTTCAAGTTTATTGCATCATGATCTTGTTCTGATCGATTGTTATTTAGAATGAATTTTCTCATAATTTTATTTATATGATCCAGACCCCCTTTTTTATTTGCCCTGTTGAAAATCATAATCTTAAGGCATCTAATTTATGTTAACATTAATTTTTTCTATTTAGTGGATAATTTTATAAAATAAAATCTCAGACATCAATTTTAAAGCTATTCCTTAATCCTCCCTAACAAATTCCCATATGCTTAGAATTCCTCACTGTTATAGTGCAGTGAATGAAGCCAGATTTTCTCAGTAGGGATGATTTACATGGTAGAAATTTATGTATAAACATTGTGTTCAGCATTTAAAGTTACTGTGATAAATTTCTATTCATAGCAGCGAACAGTCATTCTGCATATGCCCAGTACATCCCCAAACTTTAAAAACTGTGTCCTGATTTCAGATTTCCCTTTCATGCCCTTAAGGTATTGGCATTTTAAAATATGAAGTGATTTGTTATTGATTTATATGATTTAAAAAGCTGAAGTGAAGATATAGAAACTTCTTAATAAATCTTGAGACTTAGTTGTGGTGAGATACACAAAATGGTTGCTTCTAGAATTTTCAGTGAAATTTTTAATATCTTTGTGTGTCTGATTTGTCATCTGTAAAAGAAGCAGTATGCAAAATTTTTTTTCCCAATGATGGGGATATCTTTTAGATGAAAAGTCTCACCCCTTTCCTCTCTTGGTAATATATGTATATATTTTGTGGAATAACAGGATTTATTCTCTTAATTTATTTCTTATTAAGTACATTGAATTATTTGTGTTTTCTTCAAGTTGATTTAATTATTTGAAGCTTATGGTTATTTTTAAAATTCTGTGTTCTGGGGATCATCTAGTCAATTCTCACTGGCAGGCATTTTGGCAAGATTGGTGGTGTTTGTGGAGATGCAGCAGATACTCTTTGGATCTTTTATATTGTTTGTATTTTTGAAATGATGTCTGCATATAAGACATTTTGTTTGTTTTGTGTCTCATTATGAACAGATCAATTTGGGGTTGAAGTAACTGTATACATCTCAAGTTGAGTCTAGACATTGGGTTTGGCTTAGATGAAATGAAGTCAAGCGAATAGTGCTGACTAGCCTGGTGTGAAGGATGTGCATATTGTCTTACTCTGGAATTTGGCACTATATCTGGGAGTTGAGTAGGGGCTCATTAGGCTGACTCACTGCCCTAAACCCTGAAGAAGAATATGTATAACATGGCTGGGTGGAGTGATTGGATGTGGCTTGGTCGGGACCTATGAGTTGAGGATAGGCAGTGCACATATTGGCAGAATACTAGAAGTAGGTAGCTTCTCAGGCAGGGGTGGCTAGACTAGACAGAGGCATTGAATTTAGAACCTGCTTAGTTTTGGGGTTAGGAAAGTTTCAAAGGATAGGAGCAGGATGATTTTCCTGGTGTGACAATGGAGAAAGACAGACCCAGGGTCTGTCTGGGTGGAGGGTCTGCATGTGGTGTGGGCAGACCAGCTGCTAGATTATTCTTGATATTAAGGTTTTGCACAAATTTAATTATTACATACTATCCATTAGTTTTGGTTGATTTTCTTCTATTTCTTTAAATTTGAATTGAACTTTTTCCTCATTCTTTCATTTCTTAGTTCCAATCAAAGAATTGAAATAATTGCTAATGACAAATATTATCGAACGATAGAGGTAGCTATGTGATATTTTGAAGAATTGATTAGAAGTGTTTGTTCAACCCAGAGAGGGTAACAGACCCATGAGACAATTCTACCCAACTCTTGTCAGTGAGCCAACATTTATGATTGTTTATAGGTATATAAATGAGTGCTTACTTAGAGGACCATGGGTTACTTCAGCAGGTACACCACTGAGAAGCCCTTTTCAGCATGGGAGATAACTTATGAAACATGAATCCCTGGAGAACTCTACCCAAATTGCAGGCAACTTGCAAAGGAATGTCCATGCCCATGGATAATTTCCTCTTTGCTACCTGTAGTTATAGAGGGTGTTTATCTGGGGAGCGGGGACCTTTGTTAAACTTGTTCCTTTCATGAAGTTCCTGGGTTTTCTGGATTGGTTTCCATACATCTCAGGGGCCTTCCTCCTCCCTTCAGAAAGGAATATGAGGAGAGTATCATTGCTGATTCAAAATGTCAGCTAATTAATAGAATTAAGCAAATCTTTACAGAGGAGTCATTATGTGCTGGTGTCCGTCCCGAAGGGACTTGGCGTTATAAAGTGCCCTGCTTCCCTTCAAGTTGCCCCTGTACAGCAAGGACAACAGTAATTAATTACAGTATCACAGGCACTAACAGGTCACATCCCACTTCACTTCTAAAGCAGCTAGAGTTCATAAATACCAGTTTCCCCATAGTCAACAGATCTTAGGAGGGAAGGACACATGAAACTGACTTACTAACTTAGTTTCTGATTCACACCTAAAGCTGTATGAAGTGAGTTATTTTTGCTGGTATCCTCCTTTCTTTTAACAGCTGTCAAGATCAAGATAAAGCATAATGGCTATAGATCTAGACCATCAGTGAAAATCACATGTACTGTAAACAAAACAATCCTAATCTTCCATCCCTGTTCCTTCCTAACCAACATTATACAGTTTCTGGAGAATCAGGTTCTCCCTTTAAAGTTCTTGGTCTTGTAGATAGAAGTTTGTAATGGAATAAACAGGAAGCTAAAAATATTCTTTTAGAGTTTGAGAAAAAAACTTAGTAGAAGGCTGTAATTATGAGAGGTAAAGCTTATGTGTGTACAGGTGGCATCAGCATCCTTATCCTTGGCCTGCTTTCAGTAGAAATTAAGAAAATTCTTATTGAATTGTATAAGGTATTATACACTCAACTATGCATATTTAAGTACATTCAGGGTATTTTTCCTCTTATTTTTCAAATGTACTTATTTTTTGGCACTGAGAATTTTTCATGTAGTTAAGTTTGTTATCTAATTGTCTGATTTTCATATTATGTTTAAAGTAATTTCATGCATTTCAAGGTTCCAAGATTACTACATTTTTCTTTTGTCTTCAAACATTATTCATTACTTCACAACTTATATTCATTACACACATAATTATACACACACATACATATATGTAATGCATTTAGATCATACTCCCTTCCCCCAACAACGCCTCTGATTCCCTTCCCTTTGTAATTTTAGAGTGAGTTTTTAAATTTCATTTTTTCCAATTAATCAATTTTGCTTCAAGGTATGACAAAGAAACATGGTTTCATTTTATTGGCAGAAACCTAACAAATGGTCCCAATTGCATTACTGGATAATCAATATTTTATTCTCTGACTTCAACTAAGAAACTAATATACCAGTGTCATTATATTGCTCATTTTTATATTTCTATGTCAAAATACATTCTATCTGAGAACATTTCTTCAAATGTTCCTATATCTCTTCCCAGAATTATATGACTCTGAAAAGGCTTCAATCAAACCTTGAAAGTTTCAGGTTATTGTCACATTTCCATCTAATTTCCAATATTTTGACAGAGAATTTGTTTCTGCTATTATTCAAAATAAAAGATGTAAAGTTTATAAGGTTAAACAATAACTTAAATAATATCTTAAACAGGAGTAGAAAATATACACATTATAACAAAAATAACCTTACATTTGTATCAATATACAAAAATTCGTATCCATGTAAAATATTTGAGACTGGTAGTTGTCCAAAAGTAGACTCAAATAGCCACACCTTTATCCCATCATTTATATACTATATGCTTCTTTTTTTCCCATCAGAAAAAAATTCCTGAATCTAATATCCTTTGTCCAGCGGTTTTCCTGACCATGACCAATAACAACTTGTAACCAACCCCCTTATAAATAAGGAAATAACAAAAAGGTCCATAACCTACCCTATGACCAAAACAGCCTACCCAAACTCTTAGGAATGTGGGTGTTGTATTTTCTAGACTGCTTCCTGTTTTCTGAAGGCAATGACATCTCTAGAGAACCCTAAAAAAATCTTGAGATAGTGGTCATGTCCTTGGAGAGCTGTAATTTTCTTTAGTCTGTGTGACAGGAAATTGTACAGCTTCTCTGAAATCTAATTGGTGAAGTCTGTGAGGCTGTATCATCTCAGTTACCACCTTTGACATTGTTCTGGATATGGAATTTTGAGGAAACTGTAATGGAGGCATTTTGAGAGGCTAGATCTCCTGGGATAAATCTCTTTTTTTTTTTTTTCCTGGAGTTTAATGATTGTTTACCGGTCTTCTTTTTTATTGCTTTATAAATAAAACCATTCAAAATTTCCACCTCCTACCATTTCCCCCCTGCTCTTCGACTCACCCTCTCCCCTCCCCCTCCAGTCCTAAGAGAGGGCAGGGTACCCTTCCCTCTGGGAAGTCCAAGGCCCTCCCTCCTCCATCCAGGTCTAGGAAGGTGTGCATCCAAACAGACTAGTCTCCCAAAAAGTCAGTACATGCAGTAGAAACAAATCTTTAATGGTGTCTGATCCTTTTCTCCTGAAAACTCATAAACTTTTAAAGGTTAACACAAGTACGCAATGGGTAGTGTGTATAAGTCAACAGAAGATGATTTTTTTGTTTTATGTTTGAGCAGGTAAAAGCCACTTGTTAACTTTGTAAGTCTGTTTGGACTGTAAAACCAAAACATAATATGAATCTCTATCCATGCCATATGAAAAGATAGCATGTAATAAGTCCTAAGAACTCTGTAGCCAACAGGATTTATCATGTTTTATCCAGTATCAGACCTGTTTCCATGGGACAGGATCAGCATATATGTCACCTGTCCTGTAGTCTTTTTGAACTTTTTAACTCATGACTGTAGTTAAGATCCTCAGGCAGTCTCCTTCAATAAATTTCTGATATTTATTAATTTAAAGAGAATCACAGCTTTTTGTTTCTTTTGGAAACAAAGGCATAATCACTCCTGGAGCAACATAACCTATTTTCTGACTTCCAATTTTGAAGTTAAGACATTTAAAAAATATATAGGTTGGTTTGATTTAACACCTTCTATAACAAAATGTCTCTCAGCATCTTTTGCTTTTTTGTTCAATAGCATTTAAAATTTTCAAAGTTAACAAAGCTCTGTACAGAATTCAGGTGTCCTGTGTATTTCCCATCCTTACATGATTTTTTTTTTTATTTCTTTACTTTCTCTTTAAAGACTTTTTTATTACTGAACTTTTTTTTTTCCCTTTGTTTTTTTTTTTTTTTTTTTTTTTTTTTTTTTTTTTTTTTTTTTTTTTTTTACTGTATTGGTTTAAAAGCTCACCATACCCTCTACCCTGGACCACTATACTGCATGCCTGCAGCTTTCTCTGACCAGGAGACAAACCTTAAATATCCCTACTAGTCTCCAGTGGGTGGTTCCTCCCCATTGGTTCCCTGAAAACTTAGCTCAGGCTGGGGCATTTGCCACCCCAGGTCTAGGACTTTCCAGAGTCCCTGTGAGTAGGAACAGTTTGAGTGCTTGGAGAGGCCCATGCGGCAGTGTCAGGACTGGTATGATATCTTGGAATGAGTGGTCCTGTCATGGATTGGAGCATGATGGGACTTTTGCCTTTTTAAACTGAAAAATGGCTATAAGACACATCTGTTTTAGCTCCACTGTAAAAGCAGCACCAATATCAGTTATCAGTCCACAGAAAAAAGTTATAGGAATGTGGCTCAGGACAAAATGTGTGACGAATGTGTGTGAAGTCCTGATCTCAGTTCTCAGAATGATTCAGAAAAGAAAGAGAAAGACTGTAAATGTGATTTCATGATAGCTTAGTCCAGACATGGTTCTTCATGGGGGCAATACGTCTTCCTTACTTGAATATACTAATTTGCAGTCATTCTTCATTTGCTCAAATTATCATCTAGTTTAAAGATGCATTTGGGCCATTTATATGTCAGCATAAACTTCTTCAGGCACAGTGCTGTTATTTGTAGGTAGCTTGTTGGTGGCTAGAAGCAGGTAAGATGATCAACCTTCCTGAGAATTCCCTGCAGACATCTCAACACTTATGCTGTTATGGATACAGGTCTATAGACAGAAATGTTATGACAGTTGGGAGGGCAATGATCTTAAACCTCACGCAAGCCGACTTTATGAAGTTGGGCAATTAGCTGTAAATCTCGAAACATTGATGGAAATGTGTGCTTCTCAGTGTGTTCTCTTCTCTGCATTGTGATGAAACTCCTGTATGGACAGTTTAATATGATATCTTTTCCATTAACATGGGTGATTCTGGAGGCTCTACATCTAGTTTTTAAAAATCTATCAACATTTCAAAGCCAGCTTGGTTTGGGGCTCTTTGTGTAAAAATATCACAAAGATTCCTAAGGCCTGATTATTATGTATTTAAGATTTGAATGCTATATTGCTCACTAGGTATTATCTGACTTTTTTATAGACTCTTATAATTCCCCCTGATAACTGATAACAGTGAAAATCTATATAGTTAGCACATTTTGATGTCCTTCATAATCCTAGACCACAAACAAGGAAGAATGAATAACTTTCTTCCTACACTTCATTTGACTTTTCTGACTGGTCAGATTCATTGTAATCCTATTTTACTCATTTATTTAGTCATTGATTAATATTTATCTTAGTCATATTATGACAAAATATAGAAATCAATATACTTTAGAGGTTTATTCTAAGACAAACATAAAATATTTATAAACAAGTAAGTTTACCTGATTAGAACTAAGCTTCATTATTTCATCTTAAAAGAGCTAAATGTGGATATCAGAACATTAAGCAATATATATAGTAGAACAGTCTTAGACGTTTACAATCATTTGACCTAAAAGAAAGTGAACATGACTTAAACATACTGAGGTTTAGAAGTGTTCATTAGATGTTACGGCATGTAAAGTTTAAATGGCTGAAAGCTAACTCCACAAATGGATTTTTCATAATTTTTTTTTTATCTTTCTCATCCACCATAGGCATCATTACTCCATTTTTTTCTGTTAGTTGAACATTCATCTATCCTGATACTCAATATAATAACTACCAATAAATGTCATTTCTTTTGACTTTTTCAAGCTATATTTGGAAATAGACTACTTTAAAAGCATTCTCCAGGTTTCAATTACTCACAGTAATTACAAAAATTTGTATTATTCTCGGGCAAACAAATAGACCCAGGAAAGCTTTTGCCACCCCAATTTGTAGAATAGACCTTTTAGGCTGTGAAGTGTCCCCTGTACCTCGGAACAGCTGAGCTGCACACTGTGGTTGTGCTACTTGGCATTTCTGGCAACCACTCTAGTAGTTCAGTGCCTTTCTTGACAAGCTGAGGAGGGAAGCTTTTCTCATGGGACAGTATTGCTCCTTCCCTGAGGGTTTAATTTGTTTCTGACTGAAACGGAGCATCATGCTTTTGGCAGCGTGCAAATTAAAAATATTAATGAACTGAAGTAAAAGGCAAAATAAAATGGCTTTTTTATTAAATCACAATCAAAGTTTGTGTTCATATCTCAGAGTTGTCAGCCTGTCAGTATGTCCCTAGGCTCAAACAATAGGGAGAAAATTTGATGAATTTTCCTTCTTTGCACTTATAGTTATTACTGATTTCTTTTAGGAATGAGAAATGTTATTATTTCCATTTCCAGTACAGATGGTTATAATTTTCACACTGACTAATAAAGAAATTTGAAATTAAGTGTTAAAGAAAATCTCAATAAATATTTTTATTACTATTACTCTATATTTGATATCCAATTCCATGGAAACCGAGAATTAAAGTCTGCAGGTTAAAATCAATAAAAAGCTTGTTTGAGCTTTGAATTTTGTTAGCTGGTGGTCAGGTCCCACAGCACTAGTGCTAGAGTGAGTACAAATGTAAACCACCGTGTGCCTTCGTGCATCAAAAGGAGGGGTTTGTGCTCTGGAACCTCCTTACTGGTTTACCTTTTCACTGATGTTCGCTATATGCAGGTGGGTATAGCTGTGGAACGTGGGAGCCATTCTGTGATTCTGTTGCAGATATGCCTAACTCTGCAGGTCGTGTGAATCCCTCTCATTCTTAATCCACAATAAAAGACTTGTTTAAATAGCACGACTTCCTTAATCTTCACCTGGCTGACATTTCAGCGGCCCCGTGTTGTGTGTGTGTGTGTGGGGGGGGGGTGTGGCAGCTTTGTTACTTGTAAGGACTGCATGGACTAGCACCTTGCATTTTCCAGCGATTTTGTTAGTGTTTTTAGACATTTTCAGTGTCACCACATGCAGGATAAATAGCCTTATGTTGAGAACCACTGGGATCTGGGTACCTGGATGTAATCCTTACAGAGATTCTCAGTATGTTATCCCTGTGAGTCAGTCACTAAAACAAGACAATGTGTAGGCTGTTATTTGGCACATAATTTTATCTTTCCTTTGTTTACATTGATTTTTGTCAATCTTTCTTATTTACCAATATATACAAGATAAATATTATCAATATTTGTGTTATCAACTAGTATCTGTGTGTATACACACACATATATATATACATATATATATATAGTATGTATATGCACACACGTGTAATATATCTGCCTGTCCTCTAAGACCCACTGATAATGATAATTCCTGCTATTCATGATAACATGAATAGACAACTCTCTGGGTGCTTTCAGATAAAACAAAAGAAAAGACTATAGTCCTTTGGTTTGTTTTAAATATATGTTTGTGTGATAAACATGCAAGTTCATATGTTTTTGCTTGCATGTTGGCACAGACATTTTTTAGGCCAGAGATTCCTTCAATACTCTCCACCTGTTTTTTGAAACAAGGGCCCTCATAGAAGCTGATACTGATCAATTTGAAAATCTGGTTGGCAAAGAAACCATGGGATCTTCCTGTCACCATCTGCCCTGCACTAGAACTTATCTAAACCATAGTGTGTCCATGGGGCTATGGCTCCAGACTCACCCCCTCACACCAGTGTGTGGCCGATACTTTACTAACTGAACCATTGCTACAGCCTCAGTATTTTAATTTGAAAGGCAGATTTCAAAGTAGTAACAGAATATATATATAGCTTTTCTTCACAGAGAAGAGAATATTATAATCTCATGAATCTTTGGAATTTATACATGAAAAATGGAAAGTATTATAAGAACTGAGAGTATGCTATCATTAAGTTAGAAGTACCCGAGTCGGTATTTCAAATTGTTTTGAGTTTCTTCCCGCATCCTAGAAACAAACAAAGCCCTCAAATGTCTCTCTTACATTATAGAGACAGTTTTTACTATGCAAATATTATTCTTTCCTGAATTTCTAGTAAATATCAAGACATCTTTCCTAGAATAATTACCATTTGTGGAAAAAGCCCCAAATAATGATCAAATAAGAGCTTGAAGATATATTTGCTTTCCAGATAAACTCAGCTCTCCCCTAGATGTTTTCTCCTGATTAGCATGGCAGTCACAAAAGTGATAGGAAAGAACTAAAGCTTTTACACAGGAAAAAAACAAAGTTTGTGTTTATAAGGGAAAGCTGACGCTCTTTGGATGTGATCAGTTTGATTTCTTCTCACTAACCTGGAGTCACCCCAGGTAAGTAGATAGCCTCATACACGCAAGGCAAACAGAGAGAAATACTACTTGGATTCATTTAAGCAAGATTCTTTAGCAAGCATTCTCATGCATGGGTGAACCTCGAGAATTCAACCAACAGTGAAGTGTTCCCAGCTCTCTGGAAGCATCACCTTTTGCCACCTCTGCAAATGTTTGTAGCAGCAGTCTGGTCAATAACACAGAACACACTGCTTTTATTTCTGCCCCTTTAAATGTCTTGGATCCCTTCTGGTAGACAGGAATGCTGTGCTACATTACCCCCAGCCTGCCTTTCTCTTTCAGAACAGCCGAATGTGAAATGTACTACTTAATAAACAGATGCACAGTTTTGTAGTGTGTATTAAGATAGATTGCTTATGTGAAGTGGAAATGAATGCCATAAATCAAAGCTGTTCATTTTATATTTCTTGTTTAATAGTAATTTATCAGTTTTATTTTCAGTTCTTTACTGTGCAGATCTATCATTAACTACCTGTGGTAGGTTTCTTCGTAGAGTGCTGTCACTTGTACATCGCTAACACAGCAGAAGAGAGAGAATATAGCATCTTGTCATTTGAAGCGTGACAGAGAGCTGATTGAGGGAGGAGGAGGATGTCACTGTAGTTGATGGCTTATGTTTTATCAAAAACATTTGCTAAAATATATTTAGATTATCTGTGTGGCCAAGTAAAACACTCCCCAGAAGACAATACAACCTAAAAGATGAATTCCAACATAGCTATGGTCCTTGCAGTTATATGAGAACATTAAACATTAATGGGAAAATATTTCTTAGCTTGAGGGTTTTATTCCGTCTAATTGTAAGTTATCACTTCCAAGTGATATTCCATTGTATTCAGCGCAAGGGAATTTTCATCAGGCAATGGCTACAAATGTGAGGAAGCAATTGGTATTCTGATGCAATTCTTGTGTAGCTGATGGTACAGAATTCAACCTGGAGTTAAGCCAGCAAAGATCTGCCACTGTCAAGAAGAGAAAAACAATTCTCTGTAATGGAATTTTGTTTCAACATGATGTGATTATTAAAATTTCAGTGAGGTTTCAATGAAATACCAAAATATAGAAGATAGACATTTCCTCTCATAATCTAAATTATATTTTTTGAAAAATAATTTTAATGCAACTTTTAAACAAATCATTAAATAAATTTGCATTGATTAATAATTAATGATAAAAGTAATCTGCTACTTTTCTCATTACCTATACTGTGTGACCTCATCAGAAAAGTAGGAAGAACACAACTGCCATTTTGAGGGAAAACTCGGATAGAAATGGATAGTAAAATACAGAGGAAAGCTCATATTTGAATGCAATAGAAGTTTCCCAAAATTAATACAATTTGACTCAGTAAGTCCAGAATTCTGTATAAATGTAGCATTTCCAGGTCGTCTTTCCCACCCTAAAGGAAGTAAAAATCAACCTTAACTGAACAGAACAATTTCCTTAATGAGAGATATCAAATCTCACAGAGAGATCTCTCTAAAATCCATTTTAACTTTCTGTTCAGCGAATCATCAGATGCATGGAACTGTCTCTCATGTCACCACAGAAAGAAGAACATCACAAGATGATCAGGCTTCTAAGTTGTGGCAATAAGTCTGCAGATAGTAAGGATTTGAAATGAAGCAGCTACATTGAGAACAGTTTCCCAAAAGCCTAAGTATTTTTTAAAGGGGAAAAAACATCTACAGTTAAAAGACAAAAGTTTCTTTCTCTGAGGACTTCAGAAACATCTTTGTCATTGAACTATTTGTGATATGGCGTTAGTATAGTGGAGCACACAGTGATGGCAGGCTGCTCTGATTAGTATATCAGCATTGATGGAAGGACTAGCTTCTAGTAGTCTAACACACACACACGCACACCAGTATCTGTTTGGCAGACACTCTTCCCTACTTTACTCCACGAAATGTAATTAGAAATTGATTAAAAATAAAAGGTATCGTGTCTATCCATGGTATGGTGATCTGTGACTTGTGAAAGTGAGGGTTTGTTAGAAGTATGTGACCTCCACAGGCTGCAGCATAGTGCGGCCACCAGGAACATGCTCAGTCCATCTTGGCAGTAGGATGGCTTCCACAGGTGATAAATCTTTCATCTCAGTTTTCAGAATATCACTCATATATACATGTATGACATTTCATATTGTTCTAAAAACATTGGATAATGTGCATGGGAAAGATTACAGATTTACACACGAATTTCTTTATGCCATTTCAGAAATGTTCTTCCACTGCATAAATGTCATTATTCTTAACAATTGTATCTTTAATTAAAATTAGACCTCATTTTTCTAATTGTAGATAAGTAATCTCTTCATTCTCATCTCTCAGTTCTAGCTGTTTCAAATAATTTAATGTTGCTAATATCAAATTACTGATTATGACTTCAAGGTCATTTGATTAGAAGATTTTCTTGTGTATTTTGTTATTGTTTCATCCTATTCATCATATGACTTTAGCTTGATTTCCTCCTGCTCTAACAGGCTCTCATTATTCAACATGGTATATTGACTAGATAGGCAGGGGAGTTTGAGAATTTACTCAGTAAAATTTTCTTAGGATTTACCAAATGGTTAATATATAACAATATACTTACACTTTAGCCATCTGATGACACATTAGAATGAAACTAGAAAGAAATTAGGCAATAATGCTCAGAAACAAGATCATAACTATGAAATACTTTAGAATTATCTGATGTCTTGGAGAGATTTTTTTTTTCAAAAGCATATAGCAAATGCTGAAATGTCATCTCAAGCAGAGTGTTATATGGTTTTCTTCTAATGCAGCTACATTTCCTCTGCATAAGAGAGGTCTTCAAAAATCAAATATGACTAGTTAAAAGAAAAAGTAACATCACAACAGAAAACAGTGTCAACTGTTCAGTATTTTGCTAATGGCTGCTCTGTGTTTCATTTAGATGATTCAGCTTAATTTCTTGGTGGCTTAGGATGCTACTGTGCTCTTTTTGAACCTGAACAATGTCCTATTGAAAGTACTGAATCAGCTGACTCGAGACCTATGGTACCAAGGTCTGTGCTCAGAACAGCCTTCCTACTGAGGGATGCTGCTCAAATTGCTGTTGGAGAACATAGCAAAGCTTCAAAGTGACTGGATGAATGTAGCCTTATATCTACCATCAGGCTGTCCTCGGCAACAGGGCAGATAGATAAAAACAGTTAATTGAAAATCCCTTCTACACGGACAAAAAAGAAGAAGATAAAACTTCAATCTTCCATGTATTAGGATGTACCATACTGCTGACAGTAATTAACTTTTAATATGTACAGTTAGGTGTATTTCTCTTAAAATATGTTTTAGTACAAAACTTGCTCATTAGCAGCAAAAGGATAATTTACTCAGCAGACACTATCATTATTATTTTATTATGATATTCTAAGTCCCTGGAGAACAAAGCCCTCAAGTGCTTAAGACAGCAGTTTCTATTTTAGATAGAGATTATCTCATTTTTGGCCAATGTAAAATAAAATAGAAAAACTCTTTGTATGTCATATTAATGCCACTTGAGAGTATTTAATATAAAAAGGGAAATTTAATTTTTGATTTCAGCATAATCATATTTCAAAATATTGGATTCTATCCTGTGCATACTTCCTTGGCTTAATTTTACATCTAATTAAACTAATCATAATGGAAAATATATAATTCTACATTTCAAAAATACTTCTTGAATCCTAATTCATTTACAGTGAGCCAGCGATACAAACCTCCAGCAAAAGAATGAAGGAACTCTTATGAAATATTACCTGTCAGTGGCAATTCTGGGAATGTTTACTAAATAGTACTAGACTGAAGGTTCAGCTGGGTATGTAGATTGGCTTTCTAGCTTGGTCTGATTCACTCTACTTAGCATTGAAACAGGCTCCTCTCTATTCCACTAGATGGTAAAGGCACAAGAAAGAGTATCATGTCTTGAGGAATTCTATCCATTTATATCGTTATTTACCATACTGCCCATAAATTTAGTGACTGCAAGCAATTCTTTCATTCTCACCTCTGTCCTGAGTTTTGAATAGGGCTCATGTAGGATGCTCTTCTGTCTTGTGGACTTCAGTCCTTCCATCTGCTCTTAGCTGGAGTATTCCCTGCTGGATCACCTTTGTCATCTGAGGGAACTTAAGTTTGTTCTTGTGTACTTGGCAACATGCTGAGTTCATATCTGTAGAATTTATACTTCGGATCTGAGTGCCCCGAGAACGTACTTAGGGGTTACACAGATGCTGCAAGGAACACTAGTTTCCTCACCTACAGACTACCAGATGTCATTAAGAGAATCACCTTTCTCATTAACAAGAGCATGAAATCTCTCAATGTAAGTTTTATTTATTCTCCCCTAAAAGAGGTCTTTCATATATTTGCCATTTCCTACTCTCGTTTCTATCATACAAAAATCTGTTGCTAGCAAAATGCATATTTTTCACGAGTGCTTTCCCAACACCAAGTATAACAAGCATTCCAGGTGTGGAGATTTAAAATGTCTACAGCATTTAATCTGTAAACACCAGCTAAAATAATCGAATCTGCTCTACCCACAGTTCTCAGATGCCTGTGCCCCAGTTCGACAACTATCAGGTTTCTGTAGTATCTGCTTTTTATCTATGTAAAGATGTGTTACAATTGTTTATGCCATATTTGTTTAATTGTGGGAAGGTGTTCTGCTTTTGTTTATACTGCATTTGTTTTATTATGTAAAAATGTGCTGCTGTTTCACCTTGCTTACCTAATGCAACTGAATAGTCTAATAAAAAACTGAATGGCCAATAGCTAGAGGGATAGACGGGGCTGGTGGGCAGAGAGAATAAGTGGGAAAAGAGAAGGGAGAAGAGAATAAAAAAGGAAGAGAGGGAGATACTCAGGGCCAAGCAGCCACCAGCCAGCCAGACATGGAGTAGTATTTACAGAATGAAAGAAAAGTAAAAAAGCCCAAGGCAAACACAGATGAAGAAAGACAGGTTAATTTAAGTTATAAGATCTAGTGGGACAAGTATGAGGTAAGGCAGAGAATTCATAACTAATAATAAGTTCCATGTCATGATTTGGGAGCTGTTGGGTGGCCCAAAGAAAGCCTGCTACTGGGTTATATTTCTCAAAAGGCAAATTTAATTATCTTTTCTACTTAGTATATTAAAATAAGTACTTGAATTAACTTTGGAGTGTTATCTTCTAATTTCTCAACATCTCTGCTCTTCAACTATGTCAAACCCCACTCTAACCTCTGTCAGAAGGGAGCATGCACACCTCTCTATGTCCTTGCAGAAGCTGTGTTCCCTCCTTAATGTGCTCTATACCTTGTAGAAATGATCTGGTCTTTATTTACTTTTCCTCCTTTAATAACTATTTCATTTTCTACTTTAAATTCTACTTATGTAAACACTTCATTTTGTCTCCCAACATGGAAGATGTTGCGATCAACAGGTAAGTTTATACGCTTTTCAAAAGTTCTATAGAATGCCTTGTATCTTAACCATATTACAGAAAAACAACATAGCTGCATAAATATTTTCTGTTCATTATATATGAACTCAAATTTCTTTCCATGTTGTAATCTGTGTTAGGATCTGTGACAGAGTATGAAAATGTAGAGGTACATTAGCATTTCATATTATAAGATGATTGCCCTTGTGTGCTAACATTTGATATTCTCAAATAAAATAATAAAGTTAAGTAAAAAACTAAAAAAAATTAGACATAATAAAATATAGTTCATCACTGTTTCTGATGTTACATTTATTTTAGGTGAACATGTAACATAATTTTCTTATAAATAATTTTATGTTTTGAATATCATTTTTGAAGGTCAAATCCTAAACATTTCTTTAAAAGTAGAAAGCAGGACACCTACACTTCCTTGAAGCAGTGAGTGTGAAGAACACTCACTTGATGGAATCAAGCTTTCATGTTGGTTTATCTCACCAGAAGCAGGAAAAGTTGCAGCCTCTCCTAGATGGCTTAATGGTTCTGATTTAAAGTTGTCACCTGTATTTACTGTCATCTAGTTTCTTGTTCTAGGTAATGGATGACTTTCAACTATTGAAACCTTAATCAGTCACTAATAAGTGTGTGTGTGGGGGGGGGACCATGAGGGGCTATTAACCAATAGAAACCCTGCTGTTGTAGTTTTACACACTCTGAGGTGGTGAAAAGACCTTTCTCCCCATTCTCCTAAGCAAGCAGACTCCCAACAGCAATGGGAAGGTTTCAGAAGAACACCAGAAATTCCCAATTCTTTAGTTCCACTTGTTTTATTCCCATGAAGGAAAATAAATCAAAAGAAATAAAAGATTATGCACGAATCCAGAAAGTCTTAACATATTTTTATTGAAGACAAAGTAAAAGGATTTTAAAAATTCAGACAAAGTAACAAATCATGTATACCATAATTATCAGGAAATAGTTTAAATTATACTACAGTATAAAACAAAGAGAGCAAAATGACACAAAACAACAACAAGTATCTCCAGGGCTTACTGAATTCAGGAGAAGTTGCATGTGTAAGATAGAAATTCAACTCTTGGTCATGGTTTGGAAAAAATAACCACTGAAATGCAAATGTGAGAAAAAGTGCGAAGAGAATCACAGCTCAAACATAAACAAATCCCAAATTATGAATAATTTTTGGCATATACATTGCAGTATTTTTCATAAATGGTAAGAAGAAAAGTAAGAACATATCTGAAAATTAGATGTAATAAAATGACAATAAAATATTTTATTAAAATTGAACAGTGCACAGCAGTATGATATCAATTTCTATAATCTGTTTGATTTGTACTTTTTAATAAATTCAAACAAAGAAAATAGAATACTTTTTAAAACAATAATTTATGGTTTGAAATTGAATCACAAGTTGACATTCCTTACCTTTTGATTCCTAATTAACCAAATTTTCAAATCAAAAATTTAAATTTTTTTAATTCATCACTTTTTAGTGTTTTCAGCAGTAAATAAAAATAAATATTTAGACTATAGTCATGAATCCTACAAGTTTATGGAAGTGGTAGTAGGCTTCAGGGTCTCATCAGCTTGAGAACTTGGGTAGGTTTACAATAGCAGGTGTGAATTTCTTCCTTTTGAGTGTGCCTTGAGTCCAATTAGACAGCTGGTGATTACAACCAAGAAATAAGTGCCACTACTGCCTCCTCGGGAATATCCTGATGGGTTGGTCATTGTTGTTGTTTAAAAGCTTTACAGGTGAGTAGCACCGTTGATTGGTTTGTTTTTGTTCATAACTTGCTTAACCTCTTTGAATACTATGACAGCTAGAGCTCAAGGAGAACGTTTTCAAGTCAATTCAAGCTCTATCTCTCTCGGTCCTTAGTCAGAAATGTGTGCATTCTTCAACAAAAGGGTTGTAGCTACAAATTCTAAAGCATATTTAAGGCAGCTGCAACAGCTTACATTGTTTTAAGGACTTCCTGTGCTCCCCTGAAAAGCAAGAGGAAAAGAGGCTCCCCATGCCTTACAAGGAAATGATTTTATTAGAATATAACCACATACACATGTACAGTGTGTATACACATATGTATGTATACATATATGTTTTTTAAAGTAAAATATTTGAGTATGACATTTTCATTCTTTCTATTTCTCCCCTGTAATGCCTCCCTCCCCTCTCTGCTCCTGATTTTTCCCACTTTCTCCTTTGTACCACCTGTGTCTTACTGTTACCATTTCTAGAGATATTCTTAAGTATTAAATATACATTTGATATCAACTCTGTTTTAAACAAAAAAATTTCAAGAATTATTCATATAATACATATTTATAAATGAATACATAGCATTTAACTTTTACTGCATGGTTCAGTATTATAGTTTTCAGGTGAAGAATGACAAACAGAAAGAATAACATAAATTATCTATGGAAAAATAATTGGTATCTTAAACCATGTTATTCTTATATGATAGTAAAAATTAAAAACCGAGGCAGGAAATGACAGAGATGATTTATATTTCATAACATGTATTTAACCACATAAGACTTCATTACATTGTATTTAAAAAAAAACACTAATATTTTTTCTAAATAATTGGCATCTAGTATTTGGAACATTGCAGATTTCTTTTGGTATAATCAAATGTATGTGTGTGTCTATGTGCATACATATCCAACTGTTTTTATCAGTCATTTAACCAATAATATACCTGCCTTCCTATCAGTTTTCAGGGTATGGCAGCAAGCAAATAAAATACAAATTTACCCTGCTTTTAAAGCGTTTGGTAGGTAAAATATCTCTGGAAATTGAAAGGTGTAAAATTTGTTCAACTCTTGTGAGGAAAATTAACTTTTTATTAGTGAGAGAAGAGTCGCAAAGGCTAGAAATATAATATCACCCACTGAGAAAAAATTATAGTAGGAGACACAAAGAGAGTTCATTCAGAATTGCATGAGCATTTATGTTCTCTGCCTGTGGTGAATACAAAGTTTGTTTCAGTGATATTTTCCTTACTCTTATCCAGGCCTTACTGTTTGATGACTTTTGTGTTATTTTTAAATTAACCTTTGATCATAAACATAGGTTCATTTTATGAGACTCCAATAAAGAAATAAATGATGTTGGGGTGGTATAAAAGGCAAAATTTATTTGGGGATGTAATCTTCAGATTCAAAGGAAATCATTTCCCATTTGTAGTATATAAGGATACAACAAATGAGCAAATGTAAAAAGTTCTAGAAATTATTTTAATTGTGTTAATTCTGAAACCACTACGTTTACTTATCTGGTTGGTGTTTTTAAATAGTTCCAGACCTTTGGTACTCAATGTCTGGGAGAATATTAAAATGATAAAGTAATGTTAAACTAATAAAATATGAGAGGGAAACTCTTGGAGAACACGTACAGTTTCCAACATTTTATTTTATTTAGATCGTATAAAACACACAAAATTAAGGAAATTTCCACGGGTATTTTTTTTCAAGTTAAACTTATCTAGTTTATGTTTAACTTCAAGTTAAACTTATCTAGGATGTTCCCATTGCCTTCAGTTGAATATCTCAGCTCAAACCCAAACAAATCCCAAATTATAAATGATTTTGGCATATATATTGCAGTGTTTTTATAAATGGTAAGAACAGAAGTAACGTCATATCTGAAAATTACATATAATAAAGTGACAATAAAATATTTTATGAAAATTAAACTGACATGTGCACCCTGCACATTCCATACTTGTGTGAATATAGATATATATGCTACCTTTGAAAGTGTGTGTCTTTTTAAAACAAGTGGAACAGACATCAATGAAAACTGGTGTTCGAGATAATTGTATCTCTCGGTGTCTGTTGCAGTTTCCTCATCATCCTACATTCAGAACAGCTTCAATACTGCTAAAATAAATGGCTCAGCCGCAAAGATTACTCCAGCCAGAATTTAGATAAGCTTTACATTATCCCATCACACTGAAACTAGACAACAACTAGCTTTCCCAGGTCTTGAATATTATCTTCCTTTTTTCTGGGTCCCCTGAAGATGCCAATGCCCACAGACAACAGGAAATGGTCTAGAGAATAGAGTACCTACATTGCCAAGAGGTGGGGTGGGTGGTTTTGGTTACTCAGTGTGTTGTGGATGTTTGTCATTGATTAGGTGGGTTGTTTACAAATTGTTTCTATTGTTCATGGTAAAAAAAAAAAACTGAGCAAAGGAGATTAAATTCAGAGATAAGAAAAAGGGGGTAATATAGTATAAATAGATAAGATTAAAGAGTGAATTGTTGAGTCTACTTTTGAACAACCACTAATCTCAAATATTTTGCTTTGATATAAATTTTTGTATGTTGATATAAAGTTAAGGTTTCTTTGTACTGTATATACATTCCTACTTTTGATTAAGTATATATATATATATATATATATATATCCTAATAAAAATGTAATGCAAAGTTTTATGCATTGAAAACTAATTCAGATAATAAAGAAATACAGGTTGACAGTTAATCATGTATAACAATCAAACTTAAAGTCATGCTAGGTATGTTTTCAAGATCATGAAGAAACATTTTAAATATATGGTCTTCAAACACTTCAAAGACCTATAGATTATGAAATTTTAATGTTTTAATAGCATTGGTCTTTTTATGATAATGAGACATGTCTGTTCCTGGTACCACCAATTTACTTCATAAAAGGTTGATGGGCATCAAAGAACCTCCATATGGAGTTTGTTTTATTTGTGGCAAAAGCTAGCCGTTTGAGCAAAATCTGCCCTTTCCTCAACTGCTGACTGCATTCTTTCCAAACTGGACAAGAGGACACAAAAGAAAGCAACTGCTAAACTTTTGCCAAGACAAAGTGTGATATTCATTACAAATTCCTGCTTCACAGAAATTTATTTATTTATTTATTTATTTATTTATTTATTTATTTATTTAAGATTTCACTCTCTTCCCCGCCACCGCCTCCCATTTTCCTCCCCCCTCCCCCAGTCAAGTCCCCCTCCCTTGTCAGCCCAAAGAACAATCAGGGTTCCCTGCCCTGTGGGAAGTCCAATG
>NW_026067977.1:8891894-8957614 GCF_014885135.2 Alexandromys fortis
GGGCATCTAGGTTGTTTCCAGGTTCTGGCTATTACAAACAATGCTGCTATGAACATAGTAGAGCATATATTTTTGTTGCATGATAAGGCCTCTCTTGGGTATATTCCCAAGAGTGGTATTGCTGGGTCCATGGGTAGGTTGATCCCAAATTTTCTGAGAAACCGCCACACTGCTTTCCAGAGTGGTTGTACAAGTTTGCATTCCCACCAGCAATGGATAAGTGTACCCCTTTCTCCACAACCTCTCCAGCATAGGCTATCATTGGTGTTTTTGATTTTAGCCATTCTGACAGGTGTAAGATGGTATCTTAAAGTTGTCTTGATTTGCATTTCCCTGATCGCTAAGGAAGTTGAACATGACCTTAAGTGTCTTTTGGTCATTTGAATTTATTCTGTTGAGAGATCTCTGTTCAGCTCAGTGCCCCATTTTATAATTGGGTTGATTAGCCTTTTACAGTCTAGTTTCTTGAGTTCTTTATATATTTTGGAGCTCAGACCTTTGTCAGTTGTGGGGTTGGTGAAGATCTTCTCCCAGTCAGTGGGTTTCCTTTTGTCTATATAACTATTAATGACCACCCCATTAGCAATTTCTGAAAATCAGGCATCTGCATTCTGAATGATGTCCTTCTGCTGGTGTCTGTGGCTCTTAGTTTTTGTTTGTACATCAATAACTAGGAAAAAAACAACTTTCTGGCAGTCATCACCTGTTACTTAAAGTAACCACCAATTTCAGCACCCATTTTTCTTTTATTCAGATAACTCGTAGGCTACATTGGGATAGTGTAGAACAGATGACAGAATTTTCTTTTAATAGACAAAGTAGAGAAGTAATCTCTGTAACTATATAGGGACTTTGTTTTTTTTTCAAAGGTTATGACTAAAAGAGAAAATCAACATTTAAGAATGTTACATGGTTCAATACTGAAGATTGGCATAGAGGATAGTAACTAATGCTTCCGTAGTCTCAGAGCCATAGGCATACATTAACATTATTAAAACTGAACATCCCCAGGGCCAGAATTCTGCCAGCTTTCTTCAGTCATTGTTGCTTGTAATTCTTTCAGTATAGTTGAGACCCCATGGGCTTTTTTGTTTGTTTGTTTATGTATATTACAAGGAACCACTTGTTCATCCTGGCCACCAGAACCAAAATAATCATTCAGAGACTGTGTTAATTAAATAAATGTTTGGCCCATCAGCTCTAGCTTCTTATTGTCTATCTCTTTTATTAATTTAACCCACTTCTATAATCTGTATACCACCATGTGGCAGTGGCTTACCAGCAAAGATTCAGCATATCTATATCCAGCCATGGCTCCATGGCATCTCCCTGACTCCAACCTTCTTTCCAGCATACAGCCTAGATTTCCCTGCCTAGTTCTGTTCTTACCTGCCGTAGGCTCAAAGCCTTTCTTTATTAACCAATGAAAGCAACACATAACACAGAAGTACCTCCTACACCACATGTAGACATGTTCCTTGTTGTAGTCCTTGTTCAACTCACACATGGGCATTTATGTGGGTGAAACTTTGTGGGTATGACTTCTGACATTCCAAGGAGACACATTCTCACAGAAAATGATACTCTGTCTTTTCAAGTTTTTCCATCCTCTCTTTCACAGTATTTTGTGAGTTGTAGGTGTTTTGTAGATGTGTCCTCAGAGACTAGGCTCAGCAACTTGGTATTTTGATTTGTTAAGGTTTTCTGTACTAGTCTCCATATATTTAAAAGAAAAATTTCCCTGATGAGGGGTAAGGAGTACATATATCTGTGGAAATTAAGATAAATGTTTATAAGTTGCTGAGAAGGTTTATACTAGTTTAATAAATTAGTTGTTGTGCTTCTTTCTCCAATAATCATGACTTCACTAACACTGAGAGGCTAGCTAGGTTTCCAGTATTGAGGTTGTTTACCTTCTTGTTGACTGGTTTTTAAGGCAATGGTCCATTTTATTTTTCTGGTTTCTGGTTACTGTAGACTTGAAGGGGCGTAAACGACCAGCAATTAGAATTAACCAGACTAGCTTTAATATAAATTATTCGGCTTTAATAAAAGAAGGGGAGCTTACAAAGCCAGGGTTCCAGTGGAGCACAGTAAAACAAAGAGGAAAAACAAGTGCACATAGATGGTTTTATAGGCTATTTGTGACCTAAGGGGAACACGCCCAAAATTGAATGTGATTGGCAGAGGTTCCCCATCATAGACTACTCGCCTTTGAAGATTAGAAGCTAAGAGACACCAAAGAAAGAGAACATGGGATGTTTATCTTTGTGGATCTGGATCAACTTTCAATATGAACTAATAAGAGAGATGTTGGTTACAACTAAGTGACATGTGTCACCATCAGGGTTATCAATTTAATTTTCTTTCAGCAGACAAGTATTTCATGCCTATTAGCTACATTTTCATTATTCATTTAGCTTTAAGATGATATGTAGCCTTAGTAGATAAATTTCTCCTTAGTAAAGCAAACCATATTACAAATAAAGGAACGGAAAAGACTTTATACCCAGATTATATGCATATAGAAATTTATATTTTAGTTAATGACCCATTAAAATTGTAAATATTTACTGTTACTATGTTAATGCTATGTGAAGATAAATATATATATATATCTTATTCTAGTGAGTTAAGATAAAACTTAATCAGTATTTTCATTTCTTAGAAATATTTATTTGCCTCTCTAGCATTTGTTTATTTTGTATACTCACTTATATATTTGAAAATTAAAACGTAACAAATATTTCTTCTGTGTCAAAATTTTTGTTATTTCCCTACAATGTTATGAATAGGGGCAATTCCTTCTCAGCTTGCAAAATAGCAAAAAAAAAATGGATGGAGCTAGAAAATATCATTTTGAGTGAGGTAGCCCAGACACAGAAAGACACAGACAAGTATCACATGTATTCACTTTAAAGTAGTTTTTAAACATAAAGCAAAGAAAACCAGATCACAAATCACAATCCCAGAAAACTTAGACAACAATGAGGATACTAAGAGAGACATACATAGACCTAATATACATGGGAAGTAGAAAAAGACAAGATCTCCTGAGTAAATTGAGAGCATGAGGAACTTGGGGGAGAGTTGAAGGGGAGAGAAGGGGTAAGGAGGGGATCAGAAGAATATTTAGAGCTCAATAAAAACTAAAAAATAAAGATTTAGTCATTTTAAAGAAATAGACTTTTATTCACTTACCATTTATCACATAAATTAGAGAAACATTTATTTTTACAAACTTAATGCATTTTATTTTCTTTTAAACCAATAAAACTTTCCATATTTCCAAGTGCTACTTAAAACATCTCACTGGAGAATGTTATGCTTTATTTTTTGCTTAAACTATAAGTAGTATTTATAAGTCTAATTTCTGCTTCATTTAGCCCAAATCAAACCTATATCTATTGTTTTGCTAATGAGATGAAGCAACAGGAAGAACATCTGAGAAGAGTGAGTGACCTTTATTGAATTCCATGAATGACATAAAACTTTGAAAGCAAGGATGCTGTTGTATGAGAACATATTTTGCCAATGAGGTTCTTATCTTTTAGCTGTGGAGTGGCGAAAGTCTAAGGTAGTAGCTACAAAATATTAGGTTTTCACACAATATATGTATGTTTGATCTTATGGTTATAGACACAAAGATGACCCTGAAAGAAATATATCAGATCAGTAGCAGCACTGGGACTTCTGCCACTTTTTGTTTACTCCATATATAAAATTTGTGCCGTAAGTATCCATTCCATTTTACAGATGGTGGTAATCAGCTTCCAAATAATTCCCAGCTACAGTTGAGGATTAGATTCCAATTATGGTTATCAGTCTTTCCATTAAAATATTTAACCAACAATAAAGAAATAACTTACAAATTTTTGACAAAGTTTATGATAAAAAATCACATCAGGTCAGACATAGGTGAAATTATATACTTATTACTACTTACACAAAATATGAAGTAGCTTTAGCTCTTTTAATTTATCACTTTAAATACTAAATAAAGAATATTTCTTACTAAAATTATCTTCTTAGATGATTATAAGAAAACATTTGTGTTATAAGCTTCTAATTCTAGAAGTAATGGAATGAAGTAGATCATCTTTTAGAGATGAATAATATTCCATATGCCAGTGCTCGGACCAGAAGTGATAATCAAAACAAACCTTTCTCATAATTCTATACAATATATTTTAAAAAGAATTAGATCTTCAGAGTCCCAGGTTGGGATACACCCAAATGTTGAAAATCAGAAAGATGCATTTATCTTTTCCTAAATTACAAAAGATAAAATATTTTATCATTTTGAGTGGGAAGATAGTTTTGATAAAAAAAATTACTTTGACAGGGCTGCTTCCAATAAGGCATCTTGTAAGAATTAGAAACCGTTATGAGACATAGAGCTGCCAAGTGTGAGCGAATCTCTGCAGTATTCATTGTATTCTTAATTTCATATTTATCTTGAGAAGATTCTGAGATGTGTAGTATTTTTAAAATATTGCTTTCAACAGAGGTAAACAGGATGATTCATATTCGAAATACACCCCTGTATTAAGATGTCCTTGGGACAACTTTTCATATCTTACATCAGTTTTGCTATTTGTACCTGAACATTTTACACTTCTGTGTAGTAATTCATTACAAAACAAACAAAAAATGATTCCTTGAGTCTCTTGACTTTTTGAAACACTGACAGAAATGCTGAAAGATGTGTCCTAGCCCTTCCTTTAGTTTGTGGTAAAGTTTTGCAATAACTGACATTTAACCTAATTGAAAAAATCAGATCTTGATTTTCATCATTTTACTTTCCTCATTTTAAAACATTTGAGCTACTAATATTTTGATCTTGTCAATCACAATCTGTGGAATACCTAGGAGTCCCTATTGAAAGACTTAGTCTGTGTTTGGCACAGATTCTTTCCTATTCTATCCTATGATGTTGTTTAACACATCCCTCTTTAAATTGGTACTGAACACAAAAAGGACTGATTTATTTAATTGTGTTTTCTGGTGTCATAATTTTCTAATCGTACATTGGTTGGCACAGCCTGTATCTTTAAACCTATGGCTTAGGGAGCTTGTTCCTAACACAGCTGGGTAGTATTCTAATGATTAATTATGTATTCAGCGGATTCGCAATCTCACACATTTTAATTTATTTGTAAATTGCAAAGTTTTCTAGATGAATGGCATAATATTCGTTGATAATAACAGGTGATTCTCTCTCTCTGTTACTCTGTCTCTGTCTCTCTCTCTTTCTCTCTCTCTCTCTCTCCCTATGTATAAGAAACTGATGCCATAATTTATGTCATTTGTGGTGGCTTATCTCTTTCAACTATCACTCTGCTGCTTTTATTTCAGAACCTACTCTCTAATATGTAACTTTCTTTTTGACACTTACTTCCTATTAAGTTTGAAGACTACCTCTAACTTGACTTGTAGTATTCAGTCTCCTTGCCTTGCATGTGTACTCTGGTGTTTCTGTTACTCTCTGGAAACCTCATTTTCTGATTTTTGTATTTCCACAGAAGACTGTATTTCCATGGTAGACTGGACTTTCTGATATTGGTTTGAAGTTGCCTGTGACTTATCAGGCAAAAGGAAAGATAGCCTGTGCTTGCATTTCCATTTTCTGTCTGCAGTTGTTTTAGATTCGGTGCTCTTTGTGGTTTAGGGACACAGAGAACATTCTCTTAGAGAATTCAGCTTTAATTATTTTGTATTGGTTGTGGAGGACTGGGGATATGTAACCTTGAAGATTCACTGCTTTTCTAATTAATGCTGCAATATGTCACACTACTAATGAGGATGTTTACTACAAGTTTTATTAGATACCTTTTACATCTAATAGAAACATGGATATTCTGGAAAACTTGAAAGGTAAAATATGAAGTTAAAAATGTTTTTTCCTGTATATTTTGAAATAACTTATTTTTCATAACTTTGTTTACTCATTTGCTGAATAATACTTCCAGATTTTATTGTTAAAAGAAATTGACAAGTCAGGTATATGGTCATTCCATTGTTCAAATACATTGCTTATTATGGGTGGTAATATTTTTACTGAAGTGCGTACATCAAGAATCAGGAGCGAGGTGGAGTTTAATGCTCTCTTTCTTGCTGCTCTTCGCTATATAAAGCTCACTATGGGTGTGTCACTCACCACATGCATCTATTTCTTTGTTGATAGACATGTGAGTACTTTCCATAACTTGGCTCTGGTGGATGGTGATATGATGCCATCACTGAGCAGAGGTGTCTGTAGCATGCTGACTTCAAGTCTATCAGGTTCCTTCTCAGGAATAGTATAACTCCATTATATGGAGGTTTCACTTGTAGTTTATTTGTGTGATTTTGGGATTTCCATGTGTTCTTATGATTTTATGTTCTTTTACCACTAGTATACATAGACTTTGTTCTCTACAAATTTTCACCAGTGTTTGTTACTACCTATCACTTTTTAATTGCCTATGAGTTTTTCATGATAGGTTAAATGTTTTTAAATGGTTGTGGATTGTGTGAGTAGCTATGTGTGTATATGTGTGAAGGAATCCACAGATTCCAGAAAAAGGTTTCAGACCCTCTGTAACTAGTTACAGAATGCATGGAGATCCCTGGCATAAGTTATGAAAACTTATTCTGGTGTCTGATAGCATTTTTACACAACTGTAGACAACTCAGTATTTCCTTAATAAAATTTTAACACTTTCTCTGAATCAATTACTTCAATAGGCTGTAACATATGTTAATGAATGAAATATGCATTTCCTACCTGTCTGAATGTGAAGTAATAATTATGCCTCAGGAAGAATGCTAACCCACACTGCTGAATTAATAGGAGTTTGTAAGGAATATGTAAATATTATGGGGATGATAGATAGTTTCCTAGCCTTAACTTCTCAACTCCAATATCCTGTGAAATTTGGATCAATATTTTGTTTTTTCTATTTGGCGCAGGATGGATTGGATGGCTTTGAATTATTATCCTCTTGTCCTCTTGCTTCAACTTTTCACATGCTGGTTTACAGACCAGCATGCCACCCACATTCAGAAAGAATCATCTACAGCTTCACAGATCACTCAAATTTCTCTTAATACTAGTATATTTACCACCTTTCCACTGCTAACGAGACTTTAACGCACTGCATGTAAACAATACTAGTGAATATTTCAGTTTGCAAAAAAATATGTATATCCTACTCCTTGTTTTTTTTTTTATTGAAAAAAATTCCTGCCTCCTCCAGCCTCCCATTTCCCTCTTCCTCCTCCCGCCCCTCTCCCCCTTCCCCACTCTTCTCCCCCTCCCACTACAGTCCAAAGAACAGTCAGGGTTCCCTGCCCTGTGGAAAGTCCAGGGTCTTCTCCCCTCCATCCAGGTCTGGGATGGTGAACATTCAAACAGGCTAGGCTCCCACAAAGCCAGAACATGAAGTAGGAACAAAACCCCATGCCATTGTCCTTGGCTTCTCAGCAGCCCTCATTGTCTGCCATATTCAGAGTCCGGTTTTATCCCTTGCTTTTTCAGTCACAGTCCAGCTGGCCTTGGTTAGCTTCCAATAGATCAGCCCCACGGTCTCGGTGGATGGGTGCACCTCTCGTGGTCCTAACTTCCATGCTCATGTTTTCCCTCCTTCTGCTCCTCATTGGGACTTTGGGAACTTAGTCCGATGCTCCAGTGTGGGTCTCTGTCTCTATTTCCATCCATCGCCAGATGAAGGTTCTATGGTGATATGCAAGATATTAATCAGTATGGCTATAGGATAGGGTCATTTCAGGTTCTCTATCCTCAGCTGCCCAAGGAACTAACTGGGGACATTGCCCTGGGCACCTGGGAGCCACACTAGGTTCATGTCTCTTACCAACCCTAAAGTGGTTCCCTTAATTAAGTTATGTGATTCCCTGCTCCTCTATACAACCTTGTTTTATCCCCAATCACCCCTTTTCCACAAGTTCCCCCCATCCTCCCCTTCTTACTTTTCTCCCCATCTCCTCTTACCCCCATCCCACCCCACCCCCAAGATCCCAAATTTTGCCCAGCAATTTTGTCTATTTCCCATAGTAGGGATAATAACTATATGTTTTTCTTTGGGTTCACCTTCTTATTTAGCTTCTTTAGGATCACAAATTATAGACTCAGTGACCTATATTTATGGCTAGAAACCAATTATGAGTGAGTACATTCCATGATCCTCTTTTTGGGTCTGGGTTACCTCACTCAGGATAGTGTTTTCTATTTCCATCCATTTGCATGCAAAATTCGAGAAGTCATTGTTTTTTATGGCAGAGTAGTACTCTAATGTGCATATATTCCAGACTTTCTTCATCCATTCTTCCATTGAAGGACATCTAGGTTGTTTCCAGGTTCTGGCTATTACAAACAATGCTGCTATGAACATAGTTGAACAAATGCTTTTGTCATATGATGGGGCATCTTTTGGGTATATTCCCAAGAGTGGCATTGCTGGATCCAGGGGTAGGTTGATTCCGAATTTCCTGAGATACCGCCACACTGATTTCCAAAGTGGTTGCACAAGTTTGCATTCCCACCAGCAATGGATGAGGGTACCCCTTTCTCCACAACCTCTCAAGCAAAGGCTATCATTGGTGTTTTTAATTTTAGCCATTCTGACAGGTGTAAGATGATATCTCAAAGTTGTTTTGATTTGCATTTCCCTGATCGCTAAGGAGGTTGAGCATGACCTTAAGTGTCTTTTGGCCATTTGAACTTCTTCTGTTAAGAATTCTCTGTTCAGTTCAGTGCCCCATTTTTAACTGGGTTAATTAGCCTTTTACAGTCTAGTTTCTTGAGTTCTTTATATATTTTGGAGATCAGACCTTTGTCTGTTGCAGGGTTGGTGAAGATCTTCTCCCAGTCAGTAGGTTGCCTTTTTGTCTTAGTGACAGTGTACTTTGCTTTACAGAAGCTTCTCAGTTTCAGTAGGTCCCATTTATTCAATGTTGCCCTTAATGTCTGTGCTGCTGGGGTTATACGTAGGAAGCGATCTCCTGTGCCCATCTCCTACTCCTTGTTTATAGAGCCTTAGCATCTTGAAAATATTTTACATCGTTCACCATGAGAACTATTCAGATTAATGATGTATGTCTAGACTAAATTTACAACCTATAATTTTATGTTGCCAAATGTTTTGGAGATTTTGTTTCTCATCAATGACATTAGGTAGATGATAAAATTAATGATAGACACACCGTCAGACAAAATTCAAAAATATGCTTTAAGCTTCTCAGTCTGTGCCTTATTTAATTATAATTGTCTGAATAATGTGCTTTAAACTGGTTCTTCTCTACCGTGTATTAACCACATGATTTAGACATGATATGAAATATGTGTATCTTTATAATGTGCAATGATCACAGCTGTTTATTTTGCATAAGATTGTTCTCATTATTACACGGGTTAATATTTAATAAGATACTTAAATAGCATATAGCAGCAATTTTCTAGGGGTAGTAATGAATAACATTCTAATAATTCACCAATATGAATAATTTATTTTGTTTACCTCTTTGCTCATTATAAATCTTACCTCAATGTCCTAATTTAGTAAAAGCTGTCTTGATAGAAGTTATCAAAATTACAGACTGGTATTTTTACCAACTAGTCTTTGAAACATATATTGAGATTATAATGTACAATCAGTAAAACTATGTTTTTTTTGTAATTTATACTGAGATGTATAATATTCTATTTTTTGTGATTACCATAATCACAGAGTCATCTCTAAAGAGTAATCAGTAAGATGTGTTCCATTTCTACAGCAGTTACATTAGTAGGGATGCTGGCTCCTTTGTCTATGGTTTCCCTTTTCCTGTCCAATATCAGCCCTCCCAAGGCAATGTCTTTTGCACGTTTTCTATAAAGATGCTACACCACTTAAAACTGTGTTTCTCCTTAACTCCCTTAGCCTCTTACATCTACTCCTGTCACACAGATGAACACAATTTTTTCCTTAATTACGTTTATTTAAACTCAATAAATATCATTTTCCCCTACACAAAATATTTTACAGTCAGCTCATTATAGTTTTAGATATATTCATGACAAATTTCTGTCATACACATAATTAGAAGGATCTAAAATAAAATAAGAAGACCAATAGAATTTTTTTTAATTCTTTGTTTTCATATTGTGTGTGTATGTTGTACGTGCATGCATGCATGCATGTGTGTGTGATATCTGTGTGTGGATACGTACACAGGAGTACTGGTGTTTCCACAGACCAAAGGTACTACATTCTCCTGGATCTGAAGTTACCAGCATTTTTGAGGTGTTCAACGTGGATGCTGGGAACCAAGCAGGTTCCTGGGTAAGAACAGTTCTGAGCCTTCTCTCTAACACACAATAGAGTTTTATAAAATATAATGGTGAAATAATTAATAAAATTGTACATAATTATTACACTAGGGTACATAAATAATTTTTCAGAATGTATAGCCACACTGTTGACATTTGAGCTCTCAGTGTCTTAACTGATTTAATTTAATGTGTATATATTTAACTTTTAATATTTTTATACAGTTGTTTTCTGAGTTTGTATTTTAAATTTGTAGTTTAGTATTAAAATGATATGGTAACGGTGAATATCTATTGAGGTAAAAATTTAGATTTTTTGGTACAGATCATACAGATGTATAAGAAGCACATTTGTAAGCTGATTACCAAAATAGAGATAGTACAAGTGTGATTTTATAATACTAAATTAATTTTAGTTCTTCAAATATTCATATATAAAACTCATTATTTTTGTCTTTTCTTTTAAATAATACTTCAACAATAATCATTCTTTTTTCCAAATCACTTACATTTGATTTTAAAATGAATAATTGGTGACACCAAGTTGATGCTTTGTTTTGCATCTTTTGAAAAATATCAATCCCTAATGAGAAAAATGAGAATACTGGTGTTTGGTTCAAATCTAAATTTCATATCAACAATGTATCATAAGTACTATCAGTTATCACAATGGAATCTCTAGTGATTGTGCCCCTTAATTGTTTCAGCTGTAGGATTTATAGCTACCCTTGACTTTGAACAGGAAAGGATAGTGAACAAGTGTGCTTCCAAATCTCTGTTCTTCTCTCCAACAGTCACTAAGTTAGAGCTGATTTAGAAAGGACACATGAATAGGTCCTTAATTAGGACACAGATTCAGCACTGATCTCAACACTTGTTTTTCATAGTAGACACATCTAAAAACACTGAAGTTTCAGATGCAGAAGAAAAGCAAGTCAGTTTGGAGTAACTGACAACAGTGTTCTGAATTTAAAAAAAAAAATCAATACAAAGCAAAAAGAAACAAAAGATATTTAGCAGAACTAATTAAAAGAGTAAAATCACTAATAAAAGTAATAGGTACAAATACCTTTAGAGTGTTATCAAATGCCAGAGGCAACTTTATATTTTAAGCAATTGGTACAACTGAATTTTTCTTTATGCTGAATGAACAAATCTATTAAGAGTGAAGAAGATAAGAGTTAGTTTATAATCTCACTTGGGAAAAAAAGGCCAATCAAAACTTAATTGGATCCATTTAAAAGAAAAATGCTAAACAATGTACTAAAAACTGCAGCCATAATTAAGAAGGCATTTAAGGATTAATACAATATACTCTAATACTGTATGTCTTCGGGTAACAAAATCAGCACTGATTTAGACTTTGAAGACTGCAATTAGCAAAATTTTCCACTAATAAGCAAAATCTTTTGAAATTTTTATTTCTGTAGAGGAAATTTGATGTACTGAAGGCCATTCATGAAAGAAACTGTTGAGTCCAGATGGTTATTCAATAGTGTTTCATAAGGGAAAAATAACACTGGAATTTACTTCCTTAATAATCAGCTCTTACTCAAAATAATACTTCCATTTTTTCTGAGTAAGACCTGAGGGCATCTTATTTCAAGGTATATAAGTTTTGTTACATTAATCTTGACAAAAACAATCATCATTTGAATACGGGAAGTGCACAATACTAACATTAATTCTCAAATAGGAAGTATTTTGTTTCATTGAAGGTTGTCTTATTAATCTATATAAGTCATCAAATGTTATTATGATTGTTGTTATTTTATTATCATTATTATTATTATAGAAACATTTGCAAGTGTTGTGTGGCTCACATTGCCTTATAAATTGGGACAGCTACTTATGAGTCACCCTGATATTGAACTGCCACCAATCTCTTACTTCATAATCTTGGAATAAATATTTCTGGACAACAAACCAGATATTTGCATTTTCATTAGCAGTACAACTGATTTGGAGCCACACCAATGCTTGATGTTCAATTCTCCAGACATTTGAAATTTCTACAAACTGCCTATTTGTTCAGTTTCTGGGTAGTAGAGCACCATTCAGATCACATCTCAATTCGCTGGACAAGTCAATAGAGAGTTTCTAAAGGTAATAATGGTACAGTATATAATTATGATAACAAAGGATTCATTTATCATGCCTATATAGTTTACAAAGCCTATGTGCATGTTCTAGAATTTATTACATTAAAAAAAGCACTCAGTCTTGGAAAGAGTGTGTTACTGGTTGAAGTCTTCAAAGCCATATACCCATGTAGTATCTAAGCTATCATCAGGAACTTAAAATATGTAATGTTGAATCAGAAATGTAAGAATGGAAGGGTCTGCTTATGAATATGTGTATCTCAGAATGCTTGGGGCAAAGAATAGAGTCTGAGCAGGCTGTGGAAACATTTGGAATTTTGACAGAGATGCCAATGATTTAAAGAGACACTGTGTTAAAAAAAAAAAAAGAGTATAAGGAAATAGCAGGAATGTTAGAAAAGGTTTAGTGGACTCATTAGCACTACAGTGAAGCCTGCTGATGTAGTGGTGAAGTTTAGTATAATGTGAAGAGTGGGTTGTGTTTGTGTTTTGTAGGTATTCAGAAATATGTTTAGCAGAAACTAAGATCAGAGTCCAATTTTACAATGTTTAAAATTGTCTATTCAAGTAAGCAATGATTGATGTTTTGCTTGTGACGTTCTAATTAACAGTAGGTGTACAGAAACAGAGGAGAAGTACAATGGAAAAATACAAGGGAAGCAATAATCTAATGGTAATCCTAAAATTATGCTCATAATATTTTTATAGAGAATTCTGGCATGAATTCTACACTAGCGATTAGTTTTAGAGGTATTGTGTATAGGATTCACTAAATAGATGTGAGAAAAAATGCACAGCTGAGGGACCCCTATGAGAGCATAAAGACCAGAAATGCTTTAGCTACAACAGTAAAGATAATGATGTAGAAATTAAATAAACATAATTCTCTACTTATTAAATACAATGCTAATGCCTTAATTCACACAATCTATTGTAGGTATGTTGTTTGCTTGTTTTGTCATTTTTGTTTGATATTGCTGAGCCACGTTTTTGTTGTTGTTGTTGTTTATGTGTAAAGGAAAAGATGAATGTTCTAGGAACTCTTCAGCAGACACATAACCTCTAGGAAGAAACACTGTCCCTGCAAAATTGCACAGGTTAAAGCTTGCTCATAATGAAATTGTTTTCTTACTGATGCATCACAGAGATATTTCCATGGCAGTAAAAATGGTTCAACACTGTCTTCTGGATGACTATACAAATATTAGATACATGTGTAAAAATTTGATTGCCTCCTGTTAAAAAATTATGAATATGTTTCCATATGTTTTTCCAAAGGCCTTTAGTGTTATTTGTCCCTCCCTATATTCTCTTTTTTACCCTTCACTCTCATTTCCCTCCCCACTTAAACCTCCTATTCTAGTTTGCCCTTCATCTCTGTAAGTCCATGTTCCATTTTCTATTCCTTGGAAAATTTCATCCTCCCCTCTATGTACTTGATCTCTGTGGTTATTTGAACTGAAGCATGTATGTTGTAAATAAAAAACACTTATTATTTATACATTTGTTTTTGTACATCTATCTTTGTAGAGGGAGCTACAGGCCACTTCCCACCTCCCAGCTCCTGGCTACTGGCTAGCTTTACCCAAAATAATTATACAGAAACTGTATTCTTTTAAACACTGCTTGGCCCATTAGCTCTAGCCTCTTACTGACTAATTCTCAAATCTTGATTAACCCATTTCTAATAATCTGTGTAGCACCACGAGGTGGTGGCTTACCAGGAAGGATCTTAACCTGCATCCATCTTGGAGAGGAGAGCTATAGCATCTGCCTCACTTCCCTTCTTCCCAGCATTTTATTCTGTTTACTCTACCTACCTAATTTTCTGCCCTATCAAAGGGCCAAGCAGTTTCTTTAATAACCAATGAAAGTATGACATAGAAAGATGACTTTCCTCCATCATTTCCCATTTTTCTGTTTAAACAAAAGGAAAGGCTTTAACTTTAACATAGTAAAATTACATATAACAAAACAGTTATCAAGCAAAAATTACAGTTTCAATATTTATATTTATTTTATCTTTTATCATAACTAAGGAAAACTATAACTATAACTAACCATTCTTCAACTCCATCAAAGACTCCAAAAGAATATAATATTACCTACACAAAAAAGAAATAAGCAACTTCCAAAACTCTACAAATGACAGAGACATCTCGCTGCCTGGACAGTCACCCAAAATTCCTCTGTACTGTTGGGGCATCCATCTTCGGCCTATGGGCCCATTGTATCCATCAGACTTTTCCTTGAAGCAGGAAATTTCAAAGACAGTTCAGTGACTTTCTGCTGTGTCCTGCAGAATGTCTCGCATACTCTTTCATGAATCAGGAACCCCAAAAGGCCATCTCACTTTTAGGCAAGTTCAGCAGTCCTCTCTCTGCGGGTTTTCTGTGTCCAATTTATGCAACAGTCCAGGCAAGAGCAGTTTCTTTTTTAATTTATTTATTTCTTTATTAATTAATTAAAGATTTCTGTCTCTTCCCCACCGCCGCCTCCCCTCCCCCCCAAATAAGTCCCCCTCCCTCGTCAGCCCAAAGAGCAATCAGGGTTCCCTGCCCTGTGGGAAGTCCAAGGACCACCCACCTCCATCCAGGTCTAGTAAGGTGAGCATCCAAACTGCCTAGGCTCCCCACAAAACCAATAGGTGCAGTAGGATCAAAAACCCATTGCCATTGTTCTTGAGGTCTCAGTAGTCCTCAATGTCAACTATGTTCAGCGAGACCGGTTTTAACCCAGGCTTTTTCAGACCCAGGCCAGCTGGCCTTGGTGAGTTCCCGATAGCACATCCCCATTGTCTCAGTGTGTGGGTGCCCCCCTCGCGGTCCTGAGTTCCTTAAGAGCAGTTTCTTGTCCAAATGGCTGAGCAACTCCATAAGGAGCCTCTTCAATGCCCATCCTCCTCTTGAAGTAGCTGTTGCTGCCAGGAGCAGACATGTCTCATTGTCAATAAAAGCCCTAAGTTATTAAAACATTAAATTCCATATTCTGTAGTCTTTGAAAAATATGAAGAATGCCTATTTAATTGAAATATATCTCTATATATCTAGAAAATCTAACTAACATAACTACAAGCTTTACTATTTTTGATTATCCAGTAACAAACTATATTTCTTAATCATACATTACATTTTTAGAAATGAACTACACAATCAAAATACCTTAATTAATATTAAAAATACATATACATATAACAAAATTGACCTTAAATTTATATCAATAGAGTAAAATTTATACCAATGTAAATTATTCATATCTATATAGGGAAATGGGAGGCGGCGGCAGGGAAGAGACAGAAATCTTTAATACATAAATAATTTTTTTTAAAAAAGAACATTTATAAACAATATTTGGGAATATGGGCGTAATTATTTCTCTCCAAACTTCTTCCTGCTGTACAGGGGTGCTGTTTATCCGGTCTTTCATGGTATACCCTGTGTGCCAGGTTCCTCTCAGTCGGCAGTTGAGTGAAGTAATTTTTTGAAGGTGTTCACAGCAACTTTTCAGGATGGCATGGTCTATCGTACCATATTGGAATAGAAGTAATCCACAGGGTCTCATCCTCTGTGAAAACAAAAGACTTTCTCCAAAGCATCATATCCTTAGACACAAATTCTGAAATTATAATACACTTGTGATGTCCATTCTGGTTTACCTTGGCAGCCCATGTAATAAAATGTCTCTCTGTACTTAGCTCCTTCACAGTCAAAAATTTTAAAGAAAACACAATGTACATAATCCAGACTCTCTGTGAATTTTCCATTTTTACATGGCTTTTTTTAAAATTTCTTTTAGTCTATAACTATCTGTACTCTGTCTCTTTGAACACTTTACCCTTTTTTAGAGCATTAACATTATTCTCTATATTCTTTTTCTTCTCTCTCCCAAGCCTACGTACACTCATCCAACACTGTGACCCATCTAGAGGTCTTTTATGAATGAATCTGTCCTATTGTGAATTTGTAATTTTTTACTGTCCAGGAGCACTTTTGATTTGTGTCTTTAAATCGCTAAGCACTTAAGAATCTAAGCTGTGACATTCCCAGGTCAAAAACAGGTACTGCAGGTTTGCCATGCCCAGTCCAACGTGTGGAGCTCTTGTGACTTTGAACCAGTTGCTCCTCTGAGCTGCAGAGCAGTGGGCTGCTCTGGATGTTGGCTCCTCCTCTCTCCAATTTCAAAATGGAGGATGCACTATTTTCTACTAGTTCTGGGGCCGCCAGGTAGGAGCTGCAATCAGCACTTTAACTCTGAGACTGAGCATGCAGCACAGAAACTCTTTTCATCCAAGTTACAGCTAAATCTGACACGTAGAACACGGCACAGCCTGGAAACATGCCTCTGTATGGCAGCAGGAATCCGCCATGCTCTTCTGCCTGCCTAAGCCTGATTCTGCCTTCTGCCCAGGTGCTGGTGGGGAGCGCTGAGCCATTGGCATGGTCTCAGAGTACTTTCTTTCTGATCCCGAGTGGGAACACAAACACCCAGTTCCATAAAAAGCCATTGAAATGCTTTAAAGGCAGAGTTTGCACTGGTGGCACAGCCCCAGGAAGCTGCCTTTTAAAATGACTGGCTTTTTTTTTTTTCTGCCACTATTGCTGAAACAGGAAATCTCTCTATGGCACGTCGTAGCAATCAGCAAAAAGCTGTGATAAACTCTGTTTTTCTGTGTTTAAAATTAAGCTCTATCAGGTTTTTACATGGAGTTCGTTAAAATTTCATCCTCCCTTCTATGTACTTGATCTCTGTGGTTATTTGAACTGAAATATGTATGTTGTAAATAAACAGAACTTTTATTATTCATTCATTGTTTTATGTACATCTATCCTGTTTCTAGTTTTTGATTGTTAAGAGTAGAACAATAATGAACATGAAAGAACTCAGAGAATTGGACAGCATGCACAAGATCTGCATATGTTGAAAGCATACAAAATCCCAACACTGAAATGGAGAGTGGACACAGAATTGCAATTCCCTTCTTGGATAGGGAAAATCAATTTACAAAATGCAGAGTCAGTGGTTCTAGCAACTACATTCCAGGGGAGTCCAATGGCCAACATATAATGGTCTCCATGTTTATTTTGTTCTGTGTTGTATAACTCTCTATGGAGGAATTTTGATGTCCAAGTTTATACATACTGGACGATTAAATACTATTGAGGAACTTCAGAAGACGTTTACCAATGTAATCATGGCATTTATTTAGTTTCTTAGTGTGCAGCAGAATTGAACTTTTCAACTTAAGAAAATTAATTAGATTGCATCACAACTTATCCTTTCATCCTTTATGTAATTCAGATCATTATTTGTTGTAAAGAGGATGGGGCCCATTTGTGCTGTCCCACCCTGCTAGCTTACACCCGAAATAATCACAAAGAAATTGTATTAATGAAATTACTGCCTGGCCCATTAGCTCTAGCTTCTTATTGGCTAACTCTCACATCTTGATTAACCCATTTCTATTAAATCTGTGTATCAACACGTGACAGTGGCTTACTGGCCATATTCTAACCTACATCTGTCTCAGGCTGGAGATTCATGGCATCTGCCACACTGCCTTCTTCCTCCCAGAATTCAGTTCTGTCTCCCCGCCTATCTAACTTCCACCCTATCAACTAGGCCAAGGCAATTTCTTTAATAACCAATGAAAGCAACACAAATACAGAAGGACCTTCTACACCAATTATTTGATAACTCAAAGAAATAGAACAATAAACATTGAAAATATGGTATGTTTTGTCAATCAGATCAACAAGCAAACTCATAGCAATCTGATACCTGGACATTTGCATAAAGCTCCAAGTTTATGTCAATATTCTCAAAGGGATGTCTTTCTAGAATTCTCTGACTTCTTTGAAAACTTTGCTTCTTCATTAATCCTAATAACTGAAAGGTGAAAAAGTAACTTGGAAAGAATGTGTGTTCATGTGCACAGTTGTGGGACTGAGACATTGTCCAAAAGCATCTGAGAAACACTGACTATAGTATTTTTCTTCATAGAAGGTTACTTTACTCACTGCATAATTGGTCTGCCATATATCAGAACTTCAGAAATCTAGAAAATGTACTATGACAGATTTTGGTGTTCTTTATTCAATGCCACATCTAACTAAACATTTTATTTATTTTTAAAATCAAGTAAAATCTATCATCTAAAAATGTCTTCTAAGAAGTTTCTTAAAGCATCTGTTTCCCAGTGTCTACAACTAAAAACACACTGAAGTATTACTAAATGCTGTATTTCCTGTCTCATCTCGAAGTCTATCAACTGTCTTATTTAAAATAACATCCCAAGGTTTTAGCTAATACTGAAAATTTAACTATCTAAAGTTAGGGTTTGGAATTTAGTGCTGTTTCTATAGCTGGCATTTCTCAGTAATTATTTACTCCTCTAGCAGCTGGTGGCTGTGTAGGACTCTGCCTTCCAGAAACAAATATAAGCATGTGAACTAGAGTGATACTGCCTTACTGCTTACTCCTGTGGAAGAATAAACTTTAAAATTACAATTAACTGCACTAATTCCATTTTAAAATATAAAACGTTAAGCTAAGGGCTGACAGGGTTACTTTACTTTGTTCTAGATTCAAGAAGATGAAGGTCACAAGTGCAGAAAAGCTTTGGGAATCATTTTCTCATTAATATACAAGAAATCTAAAAAGTACTTGTTCATTGGTTTTTAATCAGTTTATGCCACGGGCTGCAAACCTCCTTCAGAAGGAGATTCTGCTTGGCTAGGAATATATTAGCAATGATCCAATGATCTGTCTATGCATTTAAGATACAATTCATTCTACTGATCAGTTCCTTTTCTATGAAAATGTATCGTCCAACTTTTGGTGGAACTGTCTAACAAAAGGGTTTTGTAGATGAAATTGACAGAACTTATAGGGCTTAGTTGAGTTTGAATGCTCAAGATAGAAACACTTGTGTTTGGATTAAAATAGAAAATGAGCTAATCTAATTGCATTGTCCAAGCAGATTTGTCAAATCCAGTTTCGTATGATGATTGAATTATAGCACAGTTCATGAATGGAGTTAATGTAAGAGAAGGGTGTAGTTTTTAACAATGGCTGAGACAATGCTTCTCCATCCTTTAGTAAAACACTTTGTCCTATAGATTTATCCTAAGACATGTTATTATATCAATGTTCCTCTGTAGATTCTTATTATTAATCATTATTACAGAGTATATAAATGGCTAAGATCCATACCTATTATTTCTTCAATAAGTTCTATTTTATGTTTTATTTGTGTGTATTCATGTGTCTCTGAATACATGCTCTACATCTATATAGTGTCCTCGGAGGCTAGAAGTGGGTATCAGATGCCAGGAAGCTGGCATTACAGGTGTTTTTGGACTGCCTGATGTGTGTGTTGGTAGCTAAATTCCAAATGTTTGAAAAAGCAGCAAGTTCTCGTAACCACTGAGACTTTACTCCAACCCCTATTCTCAATTATAATTTTAAATACAGATTCAATAAAAGATAGCCAAATGAGTTTTCTTTTATGTATAAGTACATGTGCTTTTCCTATACATGTCTGTGTAAATTATTATATTTTATAACACATATAGTTTATTTAAATTATAAATTGTATATTAGGTGATAGAATATGAAGTAGATTAAATAAGTAATATTCCTGAAATACATGATATATTTTTAAAACATATATTTTTATCTAATTTTCTATACCTTATATAACACCTAAGCCTACAACACAAAACCAACAAAACAATTAATTTTTCACATAAAACATTACTTTTTTATATTGAAAGTATGAATTCAATCAGTTTTATGGCTGTGTCCAGTTACAAAAAGGAAATGCATATGTATGCATTTATAACAACAGTCTGAAGCATTTTAGCCAAATTTTTCCAATGAGTGAAGCCACAATAAGACATTAGTTATTCAATATAAAAGAAAGGGAGAAAGAGCTGACAATCATGATTCCCATGGCTTTAATCTAATCAGGTAAATTAGAATACAAGATTACTAATGTGGAAAAGATAGGACAGGACTTGCCTAGTGTCAGATTGGTAAACCTATTTTGTTTGTGTTTGATCTGCTTATCAGAAAACAGAGTTAAACAGTTACTTTTACTACTCTAAGCTCTGTCTCTTTCTATAGCCATGCTCTTTGCAGACGTGCATTTAATTTCCTAGTTATATAGTTTCTTGCTCTTAGTATGAAATGGCTATATGCTGTTACAGTTAGCTTTAGTGGTCGACTTGGTACACTTGGGAAGACCAAACCCTCATTGAGGAATTGCCTTCCTCAAATGAGTCTGTGACTAATCATGTGAGACCTCTTCCTGAATAATGATGGAGGGCCCAGCCCCCTCTGGGAAATGCCACCCAGTGCAGGTTGGTCTGTGTTGTTTGGGAAAGGCAGCTGAGAGTAGTAGCAAATGAGTAAGCAATGTTTCTACCTCACATGTTTCTACCTCAAGGGCCTGTCTTGAGTTCCAGCTTTGAAATCCCTTAAAGGAAGACTGTAAACTGTCAACTAAATATGTCTTCTTTCTAAGTTGCTTTTAGTTAGAAATTCTCACAGTAATGTTGTCCAAACCAGGACATAGGCGTGTTAGTTCAGGTGAGTGTAGATACTTGTTTGTCTAATCTTTAGTTCTTAATTATCATCTTGCCTTAAAACATTTCCTTTCTGTGATACCAGTTATGGTGGTTTGAATGAGAATGGCTCTCATAGGCTCTTGTGAATACTCGGTCTCCAGTTGGTGGAGTTACTTGGAAATTATTAAGAAGTGTGGCCTTTTTAGAGGATGTGTGTCACTGTGTGTGGGCTTTGAGGTTTCAAAGGCCCATTTCATTTCCTGTTAGTTGTTTTTGCCTCCAACTTGCCGACAAGATGCAAGCTCATAGCTATTCTTCCAGATCCATGCCTGCCTGGCTGCTACCATGCTCTCTGCCATGAAATGTACAAAGTCTAACCCTCTAAAGGGTTAGTCTCAAAATTAAATGTTTACTTTTATAATTTGTCTTGGCCAGAGTATGTTTTTACAGCAATAGTAAAGTAACTGTGACACCAACCAATTTCTACATTTAGTTTCCACTCTGAAATTTTAATTATCCTAAAAGTGCTATTTAGGATAGCTACATGCATGGAAACACACATGCAAGCTGGAAGTCTTTGTAATAACACATAAAAGTTTCTATTTATATGTAACCAAAATTGATCAGAAGAACATATGTGACTTTTTACATACAAAATATTTTAATAAACAAATAAAAAGGCACATAAGAGATCTAAACAAAAATTAAGAAATTAAATAAAGAATAAAACAAACTGACAGTACAGTAATAGGAACATCAAGCAAAGGGCATAAGGATCAAAGAGTTTCTCATGCTCTGGGCAAGCTGCACTGCTGGATTAATCTGTCAATCTCCTGAATAGGACCATCCAACGGTGAATACATGTGCCCTAGGCATTTTGGAGATTTTCTTTGGCTTTGGAAAAATCTTCCTTCAAACTACGCATGTTTTCCTTCCACAGAGAAGCAACTGAAGTGATGATTGAAAATGTTTTTCTAGCATTTCCTGCTGACATTATTCAGCTATCTTAACAGGGGAAGAAAACATTATTGTTTCATATGGCGTAAAATAATAAGGAATATTATAGCAGAACTCAGCTCTCATCTTCTTGCTGATGGTTTTCTCCATACGTTATTGCTTATTTATGGCACCAAATGTTTTCCCTTGAGACGAAACCTATTGCGTTTGTAACGGTTACATGGTGCAAATAAAATGATCATGATTACATTCTTTCAGGAAACGTGGCTACACTTTCCCAATTTAGTAACCTAAGGTAGATATTTGAACAATTTTCTCTCTCTACTGCACATGGAGTTGAATGCCACCCTTATAATAATTAGATAACAGCTTTGCTATGACCCTCAGCAATAAAAAGTTCAGTAATGGCATATGTAAATTCTAGAAATAAGTTCTTACCTGGCCAGCATCTCAAGCAAGATATTTATACTCTTATGAAATATCAAGAATGACATAATTATTTAATCTCAAGCAAAACAGTGCTAACTTGTAATTTGGTATATATCTATTGAAAATATTTTTATTGTTTTTGTGAAATTATCATTGGGACTCTGTATTTTTTAGTTCTATATATGCAGATTTAACCAGTAATAGTATCAAAATACATTTGCAAGCAATAATCTTTGTGCATTGAATATGATAGCTTTTTTCTTGTCATGAATTTTAAACAATATTTTATGAGAATTGATGATGTAATATTTAAATCATATCATGTATTCTAATCAATCTAGACATGACTTAATATCCAAGACGACATGCAAATATTATTATACAGTGAATTTGAACATTTGTGGACATTAATATCTTTGAAGGCATTGGAATCAATGCCTTGAGGATGCTGAAGCATGAGTATACTTTAAGACTTAGTGATTTCTGCTGTGTGCTCTTTGTATTAGTACAGATTAAGAACCTGAAAATTCTATGTAGGGCATGAGAGTTCAGATAGGTAAATTCACCATTTCACCAAAGTGGGCTTGCCTCAAAACAACTTGAGCTGTTCCATCAATACTGCGTTCAAATAAAACACAGTTCCCTGGTTTCCACACAGTTGCCATCTTCTTCCTTCTTACTGTTTTTGCCCTTTTCTCTGCCCCCTTCTTCTTATTCTTTATCTTCTTTCTTGTCACGTTCCTTTGATCTTCATTGATATTTAGACTACTCTAACATAAGCCACCCCATACTTACCTCATCCCTGGGTGCCCTAACTTCCCTAATACCAACTATCAGAAATATCAAGTACCAAAGGAAGAAGGGCCAGTGAATTTGAACTAGTCTCTGTGAAGTATCTGGGACAAAAGATGTAAATATAAACAGCTACACCAGACAATGTATAAATATATAGCACCTACGGTTAAATAGCAGTGTTCTCTACTGTCTAGGAGAGATGCCAGAGTTCACATAAGTTTTAAATGGTAGTCACTTTTTGCTCATAGAGAACAATGATACGTTAATATTGAAAAAGTGTATAATGAGCCAAAAGAAAACAGTGTTGATTTTAGGTATAGAGATTTTGTTTATTTCAGTCAAAGAAGTGGCTTTTCAGGTAAAATTTTTATCTGGTAGTGTTTTCTATAACTATCACTTATGTAAAGTAAGATACTTACTTAGAAAATGTTATGTAAGGGAATAAGAAAGAGACAGCCTTGCCCCACGATGCTTTCTCAAGCAACAGAATGGTCTTCCATAGAAACACTCCTGCATTGCTGGTCAAAATGCAAGCTCATACAGCTCCTTTGGATGTCATTGTGGTGATTTCTCAGAAAATTAGGAAACAGCCTTCCTTAAGACCCCTTAATACCACATTTTGGTATGTATTCAAAGGATGTTCAACCATGCCAAAAGGACACATGCTCAACAACGTTCATAGCAGCATTGTTTGCCATATTCAGAAACTGGAAATGATCTAAATGTCCCTAGACCAAAGAATGGATATGGAAAATATGGTACATTTACACAATGAAGTACTACACAGCAGAAAAAAAAATGACATCTTGAATTTTGCAGGCAAAGGGATGGAGCTAGAAAACATCATTTTGAGCGAGGTAACCCAAACCCAGAAATAAAATTATTACATGTACTCACTCATAAGTGGTATTTAAACATAAAGCAAAGAAAATCAGCTCACAAATCACAATCCCAGAGAACCTAGACAACAATGAGGACCCTTAGAGAGACATACATAGATCTTATCTACATGAGAAGTAGAAAAAGACAATAGCTCCTGAGTAATGGGGAGAATGGGGACCTTGGGAGAGGATTGAAGGGGAGGAGAGAGGCGGGGGGGGGGGCAGAGAAGAATGTAGTGCTCGATAAAAATAAAAAATAAACAATTCAATGCAGTTTTTTATTTGAATAAGACTCCCAAATTCATGCAAATTGTTTAATGTATTAGTGGTTGACTTTTCCTCTCTGAAGTTATCATTTTCATTTTTTTTAAAAAACCTAAGTGCTGATTCTTTAGTAAAAAATGTAAACCTTAGGCAATTTCCTGAATGAAATGCTATTTCCCCTTAAAGTTGCTCAATAGTCTTCAAGTCCCTAAACTACTGAAAGTTTCTGTTTAAACACAAACCATGAACCTCCTTTGTTCTGCATTCCTCAGAAGCCAAGTGATGGAAGTACCACACGTCCCTTAGTGTATGGCAACCCAGGGATATTCACACCTCAGTCTTGGGAATCCCTTAAAATTACCATGCTATGACAAGCTCTCAGATTTTTTCAAGACCTTCATTTTCAAATCAAATCATATTTTATCATATAAGGAATTATTAGTTTCTATAAAGAAGATATAGAATGGATTTATATACTTAGTTTGACTCTATTATTCCTAGTACAATCCACATTTTATGTTTGCTTGCTTTTGTATCTTAATTCTAATGTATTCTATTTAAAAAAAAATATTTAGTACAGTAATCAATTGTAGTCATTGCTATGATCAATATGTGTTTCTACCTTTTACTCTTCAGGTGGCTCAATTCTTGTAAGCCATTATTGATGAAGCCTGGTGTGTCTGTGTGATTGCCTGTGTGAGTATGAGTGCTGACTCCTTAGATATGCCCCACTTTCTAGTTGAATTCAGATTCGCCTTATTTTACAGTTCTGAGAACCCAAATTTTAGTCAATCATACTTTCAATGTCAGAACTTTCTTACAAGTAACATTCTTTATTTATTTATTTATTCATTCATTCATTCATTCATTCATTTATTTATTTATATAAAGGGCATTAAAATTTTATTCATGACAGTGAGATGCAATTTTAAATATTTGCTTATTTTATTTTGTGAGGATGGATGTTTTAATTGCGTGTATGTCTGTGTGCCATGTGAATGTCTAGTGCCCCTGGAGACAAAGGAAGGCAGCGGATACCCTGAAACTGGAGTTAGGTAATTGTGAGCCACTCTATTGGTGCTGGGAAACCGGATCTTCTGAAAGAGAAGCAGATGGTCTTATAACTGTCAAGTAATCTCTCTAACATCTCAGATACTATATTTTTAAATCTGTATATTTTTATTTCTGTATTCTTAATGGTGTATATAATTGGAAGTGTGATGGTAATGTAAATGCTTATGATAGTGTGTGCAATGCTTAACAATAACATTTTCAAATATAGGCATAAACATAAATATAATCTGATTACCCATATTAAAAATCATTTATGAATATTTATATTTTTGATAATCAAAGTATTAAATGAATCACCATTTCTCATGAAATTATGCATGTTTTATATTAGCATTTCTGCAAATTCTTGATCTTTAGATAGTAAAATCAGGTAACAATAGGGCTATTATAACATTTCAGTGTTATTAACTTCCTGGTTACATGATATTGCAATGAAGTTTCATAATACAGCCTGGGGTTGGATAATAGTGTATCTCTTTGTAAGAATGAATTATCAGTACTCAGTCCATTATTTTCATCTGAAGGCTTTGATCTGAGGCACCAGCTTTGTGGGATTTCAATTTTGTGACCCCAGCCTTCCTTTCATCATTTCCTGAGTGAGGGTTGCAATGTGTAAGCTACATCAAAGCAAAAATAAAATGTTCATACTATATAATATTACCAAAACCACAATTTAAATCAGCTTTCTATTGAAAATAGTATATTTCAAGTCTTGCTTAAAAGAACAAGAAGAGAATTTCTCTTTATCACTTTCAGATACTGTTTAGTAGTTTCATCTTTAGTTGATAGTTCATCAGAACCAGCTCCCTTTGCTGAAAAGATCCAGTAAATGTATGGAAGGAAAAATGCTAACATTCCAAACACTTAATTTCATCATTGTTCTGTTTCTCTGAGTTTGCCATTTTAAAGTTTTAATTGGATAAATCTTCTCACCACTGAGGTATATCACAGGTTTGAATGACACCTGACATGCGATTTGTTGCAAAATTGTAAAATATGTGAACAATCTATTTGAAATGCATTCATGATGGAAGGTTCGGGTGATTGACTGGTTTGTTTAATTTATGCTTCTAGATAAATGAAGAGGCAATGCTTACTTGCGTGCTTTGTATTGGTTAATTTACTCAAAGAACAAGATCATTCACTATCTCTAAACTGTTACTTTGTCTAAGGCATAAGATACAAAGTGGAACTTTTAAAAAAGACTTATTTTTTATTTTTTAATGTATGCTTTCCTGTCTGTATTTAAGTGCATCTCAGTCATGCAGTTTCATTGTGAGCCAGAAGAAGATATTAGAATTTCTAGAACTGGAATTGCAAATGGTCATGAGCTGCTGCATTGGTCCTCTGCAAGAGTAGAAACTACTCTTAATCTCTGAATCATCACTATTACCAGGAGGGGGAACGTTTGGAAATGAAATAGGACCTTTAGCCAAGTCCACACAAAATACACCTTATAAAGTAAAAAAAATGTGAGGAGGATCACACTGAACCAATAAACTTTGTGTGTCAAATGATTATTTAGTAATCAGTGTACAAAAAAAAAAATAATGTAAGAGACCTTGAACAGATCTCCAGGGGTTTAGGATACATTCTTTTTTCAGTTAGGCAATAATAGGGTTATTAAAACTCTGAAATGATTAAAGTTAAGTATGCTATAAGCAAATGCAGGTGTCTTCCCCATGTCACAATGTAGGAGACACAAGAATTTATTTCACCACAATAATTAACATAAATATGGAAAACCATACAAATGGAATGTTTGAGTTTTTTGCTTAGTCATTGGCAAGTCCAAAATCATATGTGGTATCTGAAATGGGGGGGGTGGGGAAATCATGGTATTAGCTGAACTGGTAACTACATGAAAAGGAAACACAGGTAGGAATATAGACAAACTCTAAGAGTGTGTATACATGTGTTCGTTTTTATTTATTTATTTATTTATTTATTTATTTATTTATTTTTGTTTTTGTTCTTTCATTCTCATGACCACACAGCTGACAAGAAGCAACTTCAGGAAGGGTAGATTTATTTCAGTTCATGATTTAAGGGTATCATTTATCACGACATGGAAGGCATTTCATCACTGACAAACTGTTGGCGCTGCTCAAATAAATACATGACAATGAGACCATGAAGTTGCTGGTTCACCTTTCTGTTATACAAAGCAAAGGGAAAGCTTTGAATATGGTGTTCATGAGGCTTCTTCTCCTTTTTTGGCCATTCTGTCTGGGTCTTCAAGTCATGGAATTGTCCTATCCCTCTTTAGTGTGGATCTCCCTTTGTCTCTTAAACCTCCTGATAAAAAGTCTGCATGTACAACCTGGGTGATTCTAAATTCAGTCAGGTAGATGAGGAAAATTTACAATTACTATATAATATGAACAGTTTCATGTATGTATGTATATATATATATATATAACAGTGATATTAAATCTGAATTGCTATAGTAATTTCTAAAGATGTTTACATAAAATATGTTTATGTCTTTTAATTATATTCTGATGTGTTGATGATTTAAACATAAAAAAAGCTTAAGAGGAGCAGGAAAGATGGCTCAGCAGTTAATACCATCTATTGCTCTTGCAGAGGACACAAATTTGATTTTTATCACCCACATCAGACTGCTCACAACTACCTCTAACTCCAGCTCCAGGTTATTTGATACTATAGCCTGCTTGGGTACCCTGCTTACAATTGCTGTAATATATATATATATATATATATATATATATATATATATATATATGAGTTATAAAAGCAAATCTTTTTTAAAATATTCAAGATGATAAGGAAATGGATTGTAGAAATATTATTTAGCCTATTTTCAAAAATATTATTAAATTTTTGAAACTAACATATCTTATAACATTGTTTATATTTGGGTTTATGTGGAGACAGATAAATTCACCTACATTCATATTCATTCTTAATTATACATTCAAAATGTATTACCTTTTATAAATAATAGTTCATGATTTTTAATGTTTAACATTCATTTTTTAACTTTATTTGCAAATTTTATTAATTTATTCTATTAAATCAGTATGAAAAATAAATATTAATATTACTGTGTTTGGAAAAGCATGACATACTAAAGGAACTTACCATATTTCTTGGCTTCTTTTACTTTAGAAATTCATTACTATGTATTGCTTACAAATAAGGATTAAAATGTTTGACAGTGAAGTGCCAAGTGTAACCACAGAAGTGACACCAAACAGAGCTGGGACCATGATTAGCTTTTGTGGTTCCAATTCCATCCAAGATGCTTAGAAATTCCACTATGACAACATTAGAAACTTTTTTTCAGTGTTTTTGTGTGTTTTACATTAGCCCAAACTCTGTGGAAATAGCAACACTGCTAATGGACACAATGCTTCATATTCACTGCATCCAGCATTAGAAGTCTGTTGACCTTTTATCTTTTTACACTGAGAAGTTAAATATTACACACACATTCTTAAAAATCTAGCTCATTTGGTTAAAATAAGTATCGTATCTATATCTATGATTATAGATGATATTTATGAGGGTGACCATAGAGAGGACTTCCAATAATGGGGGATACAGAGCCTGAACCTGCCATCTTCTGTATCTGGGCAAAAAGACTTTCAGTGGTGGGATTGGGACATCAACCCAGACACAAACTACAGACATCCTGCCTACAAGATATGATGAGTCAATGGCATCTCAGAACTTGTAGGAGTAGTCCACCAATGACTGGTCTACATGTTATACTCACAGATATTATTCTGTGCTTGTGTATAAAACTAGGTCCCACAAATGAGAGAAAGCCTGGCATTTGCCTCTCAGAGACTGAATTAATTAGTTTACTATAATTATTTTCAGTTACATTCATTTCCCTTCATAGGGCACAGTTTGGTGTTTATTGCGATAAATCATCTGTTTGACATCAAGGTTGGTTTCCTCTCACAGGTACTATGTGTAGTGCTGCAATAAACAAGGAAATGCAGGTATCTGTCTCCGTGATATGCTGAAAGCATTTGGGTACATACCCAGCAGAGATATAAACTGATGATAAATAGCAGATCAATGTTTAGTCTTCTGAAAGCCCTCCATACTATTTTCCACAGTAGCTCCACTAATTTATATCCCCTCCAGCAGTGTGTGATGTGATTCTGCAATCCTCTTTTCCAACTGGAAGTTTACCAATGAAGTTACCCAAGACTCCATGAAACTAAATGATGAATGGAACTTTACCCTTCCTCTTGGGAACCATGGGAGACCTGATTGCAAGCACATGTAATGGGCTATTAAATACATGGCATGAGCCTCTGCTGTATCTGTGAACCTGTGAGAGAGGACCCCTTCTTAGCCTGTGGGGCTAAACTCTTCTCAGATCCCTCGCCTTGCTGCCTTTTCATGCCATCAAGAAACTCCAAAATCTCTAACGCACAAAGGACCATCTGCTAGTGGTTCTCTTAACCACTAAGAATAATTCTTAACCATAAGACAACACACACACACACACACACACCTCTCTTTATCAGGAGCATAATACAGCAGGTTTCAAACAAGCAGAAGCTTTGCTTACAATCAGTAGACATTAAGGGAAATTCTAAATATGTATTCCATGCGAATAAATGTGATCCCTGAGGCTGGGTGGAAATGGAGAGCAACAGAGAAGGTAAAGTTAAGTAAACATGTTTCTAGACAAGGGGAGCATGAACTGCTTCTGTACCACACAACAACAGTGTCTCGAGACATTGGTTACACAGGAGGTCAGAGGATGGGGTGGATGATCATGTGGTCAAATGTTTGTAAACCGGTATTTAGGGAGAATCAGTACTCAAAAAAATCTTACATTCTTATATCCTTATTTGTTAAGAGGAAATGTCAATATTTAACAGTGAGGCTAAGCTCTAAGATGTTAAAAAGAGAGGTTTTCATTTTCAAAAAAATTAAGAAATGGAACCAAAGACAGAAAACATCAAGTCAAGAAGAGGACTTGTATTATTCTCAGGTTCTGGCATTGAAGACCCTTCAAAGCACAGCAGTTCATGCTATTAGCTGCCAGAGGCTTTTGAGTTAGAATGGTCAAAAGGTTACGAGAAATGTTTTGATTACCTGAGATTTCAGTAAAGCAAAGAGAAAAATAGGCATTTTGTAATTTCCATAATGAATAAATATTAAATACCTATTAATTCTCCTAAATGAAAAGAAAAATGAACAAGAGTTCACTACGAGCAAGATGTTCTCGGAAGTTTGTATCATGTAGAATCTAGAAGTCTGAGGAATAGGCATTCTGCTCCCCACTGTATGAGAAACTGGACACTCTGACAGTATTCATCCATCCTGCCCTGCAACAGAGCATCCCACAGTGGTCCTACATAAAACATCACCTTGAAAAAGTAAAAATAACATAAAATAATTAAAAGACAAAAACCTTACTTTGATTTCCCTCTGCTGAGAGCAGAGATGTAAGAAACTGAGGAAGCATAACCAGAACCCAAATCTTCATTCAAACCAAGTAACTAGAAAAGACTATTTTAAGAATGAAGAATCTAAACATGACAGGGACTGTATGGACACCTTCACAAAGCACACTGGATGGCTGTTCTCTGCTACTTTAAATCAACCGGCAGAGAAGCCGAGACAACGCAAGGATTTGCTTGGACCTCCTACCCCCAGCAGCTCTCACAGCTGATAATCTCCCTGTTTCCTGGAGGAGATTATCCAAAGTAAAGGGGGTTGGAGAACACATGGAGTCTAATGCTTCCAGGAGGGCCTATCAAACCACATGGCGATTTCCATGAATAAATGCGTTTATCAAGAACACTGTAATCAGGAATAAAGTAAAACACACCCATTCAGGAAAAAATGACTTGAGGAAACAGCATTTTGAAAGATAGACACTCCCAATAGATAAATTTTACTGTTAAAATTAATGACTTCGGTTTGATTACCGAGAAGGCAGTAAAATTTACAATCTGTTAATAGATTTTAATACATGTTTGCTTTCTGCTGACAGAATTCTTTTATTTTTATTTTTTACTTTTACTAAAATTTTAAAAATACAATCTTTTCTCATTTTACATAGCTATTCCACTTCCCACTTCCTCCCCTCCTGCTGCTTCCTTCACCTTCCCCCACCACACCTCCTCATCCAATCTTCAGAAAGGGTAAGGCTTCCCATGGACTATCAAGAAAGGCTTACCCTTCACTTCAAGGCAAAACCAAGGCCTCCTATATCTAGACTAAGCAAGATATCCCTCTTAAAAGATACCAGTTCAGGCACTAGGGATAAATCCTGCTTCTACTGCCAGTGGCTGCTTAGACTGTCCAAGCCTCAAAATTGTCACCCACATTCAATGGGCTCAATTTTCTCCTATGCAGGTTTGCCGGCTATCAGTCCAGAGTCAGAGAGCTCTCATTAGCTCAGACCAGCTGTTTCTGTGGGTTTCACCACCATGGTCATGACCCCTTTGCTCATAATTTTGCTCTTCCCTCTATCGGACTGGTCTCAGGTAGTTCAGCCCAGGGCTTTGTAGTTCTATGATGACAATTAAGATAGTCATTAGTCTTATTACAGGGGGAGGCCAATTTAGGCACCCTGTCCACTGTTGCTTGGAGTCTTAGTTGGGATCATCTTTAGGATTCTTGGAAACATCCCTAGTGCTGTTTCTGGATAGCCCTTTAATGGTTCCCTCAATCAAGAAAACTTTTTCCCTTCTCCCTCACTATCCTTCCCCCTTCTTAAGCATCACATTCCCTCATCTTCTCTTCCACCCTCCCCTTGTCCCATGTCATTCCCCTTCCACTCTCCATTCTCACACCCTTATAATTTTCTCAGGAGGTTTTGTCTGTTTCCTCTTCCCAAGGGGATCCATGTATGTCTTTCTAAGGGATCTTTGTTACCTAGCTTCTCCGGGTTCGTGAAATATAGGTTGGCTATCCTTTGCTTCATGTCTAATATCCATTTATGAGTGAGCACAAACAAGACAATGTTTAAGATGAAGGCATAATTAGTTCTCAAATAAAACATCTATTTTTTGCAGAAGTGGAATTTGTTGTGTTTGGAAACTCATGAGAGGAGTTTTAGGAGGAAAATAGTCTTATATTTGATAAAAGAAACTGTGATTCTCATAATTATAATTTATAAAATGTGTGATTTGTCACTGATCCAGTGGTGACATTAACATAGACAAAGGAAATCATGCTTTCTGGAGCTTTCCCACTGTGAAAAGTAGGGTTTAACAGCTAATTAAATAAAAATATACCATATTACTCTTTCTGGATGTGGGATACTTCATTCAGAATGATATTTTTCCAGATCTACCCATTTGACTGTGGATTTTATTAGATCAATGATAATCAAGCTAAAATTCATAGAACCACAGAAATTAAGTATTTAATAAGGGACTATCAGTGATAAATGTAGTTTAAAAAGTTATATAGTTATGGGTAAATGTAGAGGGTTGAGAAGAAAAGTATAAAATGAGGAGTAGGAAGAGAAGGAGGAGGAGGAGGAGGAGGAGGAGGAGGAGTAGGAGGAGGAGGAGGAGGAGGAGGAGGAGGAGGAGGGAAGGAATACAGGGACAGAGAGCTAAAATTAAGGGTCATTTTTGGGGTAGTATGGAAACCTACTACAGAAGAAGCTTCCTAAAATATATACATATAAGGCAATCTTACTCAAATTTCCAAATAATGGGTGAGGCAGAGACCCAAACCAGCCATCTCTTGTCACCAACTGATGCTTCTAGTTTCAGAATTGGATTACATATAATTGGCCAAAAGTATTCCATGGGAACCTCAAACAATGCCAAGACTATAGGTTGCTCTCAACAAACCGACGGCATTGCCCACAAAAAAACAGCACCTACAGAATTTACTGAACACAGAGAAGTTGAGCTGCTACCAACATAGATCATTTTTATGTGCTAATGTCTGTGGTACAGGAAGTTAATCTGTCCAATACCAAAAAAAGAAAGAAAGGAAGGAAGGAAGGAAGGAAGGAAGGAAGGAAGGAAGGAAGGAAGGAAGGAAGGAAGGAAGGAAGGAAGGAAGAAAGGTAAACATCAACCGAGTCACAAATCCTTTGATGAACAGTGGTGTTCTGCCAACAAGATATGTTAGTGTGATGATGCTGGCAAAAATCTTATGGGAATAACCAACCAATATCTAATTTGACTTTAGATCAACTCCAAAAGAGGGAACCCAATACAACTTGACTCTGCTTGGATGATCGTGAACCTGAAACCTACATAACTAGATAGCTCAGGGACCTAGAGTAAAACCAAATTCAATAAAATACACACACACACACACACACACACACACACGCGCGCGCGCGCGCGCGCACACACACACACATGCAAAAAAAAAACCTTACTCAACAATCATCAGAGAAGATTTCTCCTGCAGCATATGGAAACACAATCAGAGAACATCAGCCAATTATTATTCAGAGAATGAGAGAGACTATCTTCATCAATCCCTCCCCTCAGGGCTCAGGTAACTCTGTGGAAAAAGGCAGAAAAAGTTGTTTGACCCTAAATATGTTGTTTAACCTTTTAGTGCTCCAATTTCATTGTGTATGAAACGGTGATAATAAGTGTGTTTACAAGGTTATAGCTATGGTTTAGATAGAAATGTACCTGTGTAACCTTGAGTCATTTAGAATTTGGTACTTACTTTTTTTTTTTCTCTGTGTATATAGAAACATCACTAGTCTGAGTAGAGTTCTCTATTTCATATTGAATCTTACAATTTCAAGTTATGAGTTGCTTATTTGTAGTCTTAAAAACGAAAGTCCTTCCAGCGTTTGTCTGCATGCTTTCTCATTTGAAAAGGAAAGGGAGGGGTATGGAAACATAATGGTCTTTTTAGAAAATGTTAGGAAAGATGTGAGCCTATCCTGTCACTTAGACGACTAATTACACCATTGCATGCTGCAATTACAATTAAGGATTTCAGCTGATGGAAGGCATGTTCGTTGCACTCTCATTACCGGATATTCCCTTGCCAACACTCAAGAACATCACGGTTTTGATGAAACGAAAACAACTCAAGGAGCTATATTTGCTCAGGAACATCAACAGAGCAGGGCAGGGATCCCACTGCAGGTCCCTTTTGCCCCATTGCATTTCCCACTGCTCTATTTAAAGACGTAGCTTTTCCTTATTACCTCACCGAGCTAGTCGGCTGCCAGAGTCATTAGTGATTTTTGCTGACCCAGCATTGTCTATGTGAAATATTACAACCTGTTGGACATGTAGAGAGCTATTTTGGCAGTAAGCCAGTTGGATTTGCACTTACACTGACTCAGAAAAGATCACTCAATTCAAATCACTTAGTGTCTGCATAGCCTGGCAAACATTCCTTATGTATATATTATTTACAGCAACCTCTTAGCGATAACTAAATCAGACAAATGGCCCCATGCCAAAGGCAACCCCTTAAAATGCCTTTCTTTTTGACTGAGGGCTACCTGCAATCACAACTTAGCTTCCCACTTCCTGGTTCCCTCAATATCAGCAACACCAAATGCCATTCTGACACTGAGAAGTGTTCTACTCTTTGTCTAATGGTGGCATACGATTTTTTTTCTATTGATTAGCAGTGTTATGATTCCTAGTGATTTACCTTTTATGTGAATACATTTATTAATTAAAAAGGCTTTTCTTCTTTGTAGAAGTTAAGACTCTGCTACAGGTGCCAGAAAACTTGATCCAAACTGCCTTAAGCAAAATGATGACTTATTGTCCCTACTAGATGAAAGCGCAGAGGCTTCTAGCCTCACAGAATATAGAAACAGAATACAATGTCACTGGACCCTTTTATCTCAATTATGGTATTTTGGTTCTGCAGAATATAAGAAAAGAATATCTTATACAGTTATCTGTTCTGTGGTAGGCTGTTACAGTAACACTGCTGCCTACTTGGAATATCCCTATCCCTCTATTCTCCAGTCTTTGTATTAGCTGATTATAGTCTTTTAATTGAACCATATTCAAACACAATATGTCCAGAGGAAATATAAGCCTATCTGCTCTTTATTTTCTCTTGTGGAAGTGAATAGCCAATCTGTGCTGCATGAGATACCTTCTTGCATTTTGTTGGCTATACTGATAATGTGTGCCTATGTGTCTAGATCTATAAATATATGTATCCTTAAATCTATTATTAGGTTAGGGAAATACTACACTGCTTGCTTTGAACTAATGATCTATAACTTTAGTGGTGTCAACCAAAACAGCTACCATGGGCACCAACATGTTAAAGCGACAGATAAGGAACACAATTGCAAAAGTATTTGTATTAGAGCAACTGTTCAAGTCTCTACTGCAGTGTCTGGAAGAATTTCCTGCAGATCCTTAGCTAAGATCATGAGAATGAGCAAGATATGAATGGGCAAAGTGGTTAGAACGTGTTTTATGGAGAAATACAGGGATATAAAATATCTTATCATGAGGAAAAACAGAAAACAGTCTAGACAATTTATTATGGCTAGAATTAAGAAAGCTGTCTTAGGGAGTCTGTTGTTGTGATCACATGAACACAGCAACTCTTATAAAGAAAAATATTTAATTGAGCTGGCACGTTACAATGTTGGAGGCTTAGTCCATTATCATCATGGTAGTAATCACGGTGACAGGCAGGCATGTGCTGGAGAAGGAGCTGCTACATGTTAATATGCAGGCAGCAGAAAGTAGACTGTCTCCCTGGGCATAGCTTGAGCATATATGAGACATAAAAGCCTTCCCCCGCCAATGACACACTTCCTCAAGCACGGCCACACCTCCTAATAGTGCCATTCCTTTAGGGGGGCATTTTCTTTCAAACCACCACAGAACAAAATAACTTTAACTTAATTAAGTAGGGGAAAGTCTTGGAGGTAATCGTGATGTATTTTATAATAATTTCTGAGAATGGAAAATCATAAGTGTCTCCTTTTCTTAAGTGAATAGGACCAGCATGAGTCAAAAGAGGATACTGAAGAAATTTTCCACACTAAGATAAACTTTGATGCGACTTTGGGGAGTGAAATTGTAGACAAATAGGTTGATATGACATCAGTTTAGAAGAAACTCATACCTAAAAGACGAATTAAATATTTGGGGGAGGATATTCCAGGAATAGACATGTAATTAATGGCACCTGACAACTGATGGGCTTTCAGGTGGCTGAAGAAACTGGCATGCCAGGCTCTGCTGAGAATACGGCAAGAAATAATGGAATGTCAGAAACAAGGAGTAGCACCAGGCTGCCAGGATAAAAAAGTGTTCATTGCATAGACCAATGCCTACAAATGCAAAGGACTGTCCTTCCTCAAAGGTAGAATCACAGCAAAAACCGTCCATCACAGCCCCTGGAACAGAATCAGAAGATATTGTCTCAGAGTTGTTTGGATGCACAGCACCAGGTGTTGCAATTAAATTTGCAATATGATTGGAAAGAAAGGGCTAACCTGAGGTACCATCCACAAGAAGCTTTATAGAGCACAAGGTTTTTTACCATTTGCAAGACCCTTGCAATTCGAAAGCAAAAGTAATATGTAATAGTCCCTTGGCAAGCTTTAAAGCATATGATTTCCCCCATTTTCTATAGATAATTTTCTTATAATAAAATCCCTCTATACCGATTCGAATTTGTATGGCTGTAGGTGTCCTCAGCCACAGCTGTTGGTTCTATCCTGCAAAAAATGTAAAATGCGTTCACTTCTTCAACCAGCAAATACCATCTTGGTAAAGATCAAATGGCTTATAATCCATCTATTCAACTATGTTTCTCGTTTCCTCATTTCAAATTAATCTCTTTTCTTCATCCTCCAGCTTTACACAAGTCTTCCCTCTCTACCAGATTACCCCACAGTGTAGATACCATTTGAAATAGCACAAGTACTTCACATAAAAGCAATTTATAATCCCTGCTCTGTGGGAACTGTACTTAGATTTCCCATTAACACAGTGTGAAGTTATGTACTTAACTCTGCTCTCATTCAAATGAAAGTACATATGCAGAATGCACAGAAGTCTACTTGAATCAGATATCAAGAGTTTTGAGCTTCTAGAATTGGCTGCCTCTTGGCTCATACCTTTTGATGAGAAACCACTGCTGTGAGAAACATCGTTTTAGTGTACTTTCAAATTTTCATGGTTGGGTTATGAAACAGGACTGCTACCTGGGAAAAATATAACCCGGCATTTCCTTCCTCTTCTGGGACATACAATTCAGACAGAGATCACTTAAATTTTAACATTAAAACACAAGGTCCATATCAATATTGTCTTTTGTGATGTAATAAATATTCAGAGGAGATATTTATTCTTAACATTTCACTAGTGTATTTCTGGGGCCCTACAGATATTTATAACACTGAAATTAAATTTCACAATCAATCATTCAGTTTACAATTAATCTCTTATAAGAATCCAATAAGTAAAAGCATTTACTGAAGAACTATTAATTAAAATGTAGTATCAGGTGTTTTTAATTACTATACCTGCCATTTATATTACAGCATAATATGTCTGGGTTTCTTATTTATTCTTATTCAAGTAGTTAAGATATGTGTGAATTATAATAGTAGGAGCATTCAATTTGATGATTTGGACTTTTTTTAGCCATAGAGTTGAGGTAGATTTCTCAAGATGAACATCTAGGATACATCATATTTTGTGCTGCTATTTAAAGGCAAAGTTAAAATATTGGTAAAAGATCAAGATCCCACTTCTTTCAGGTCATAAAGTTGATATACAAGCAGCATGTTTTCTGTTTGTCTTGCAAGTAAAGGGTGAAAGTTATTAAGCAGAATTCAGAATTCTATGTTGCACTTCTGCATACAGTTGTGTGGGTAGGATAGTCTGCATTTAGCTGCATTTCTTCATGCTGAGATGATGTGCACTAAAGAAGAGAGTGGACCTTATTCTGTAGTAGTCACTAACAAAACCAATTTTCTGAATTTGAAATTGGTGGTATTAGTTTCAAATGTATTTGAGTAGTGTAGGATTTGTGTTAACAATGAAGTCTTTGAATCTCTTCCTGTAACTAGGTGTACCTTAAAAAGTATTAGGTAATACTTTTAGAATATAGATTTTACAAAATAGAGTGAGCTGAGAAAGTGAGGCTGAAATATGGCATTCAGAAGGGGTTAGAACCTTCAGATGTGGTAGTTAAATTGTCTACCTTAATCTCTTTTAAACTTACATCTTGAATCTATATGCAAGAATAGTGCAAGAAACTAACACATATCATTTTGAATTAATTCACCAAAGTCTGGATTTTGTAGTATTTGAATTGTGTTTTGATGGGATATGTGACAATTGTCTGGTATCTACAGAATAAACTGCAAGTTTCTCAAAAGTTATAATGGGGAATTTCTCTACCCACTGACTGTAACACATACTTCTGTATTTCAGCCTTTATTTAATTTCTTTTCTCACTTTGTCATTACACTTCCAAGAGACATTCTCTATTCATTGACTCTTTTTCTTCTCCATGAACTATTCTTTATTAAAACATAAAATGCCTTGCTATTCATATCTATCTATATAGCTAGCTAGCTATATGTCTATCTACCTACCTATCTAATGTAGCACAAATAATAAAACCCAGAGACAGATATTGGGCCTCAGGCTGAAGATCAGAAAAGCAAAACAGGCAAGACAATAGAGAAATTTTAACTCTACCACAGCTGGATGACTGCGGACTGAACCCTGAGTCTCTGTCTCTCCCATCTGATACTCCCCTTTAGTGCTTAGGTTAAAAGTATGTGACTCCCTAGTATTGGAATTAAAGGTGTGAGCCACCAAAACCCGGATCTGTTTCTGCAATGATCTTTGGTAGCCCAGGGTGGTCTTGAACTCACAGAGATCCACCTGCCTCTTTCTCCAAAATCCTGGAATAAAAGGTGTGTAACTTCACTGTCTGGCATCTTAGTGGCATAGTTTTACTCTCTGATGTTCAGGCAAGTTTTGTTCATTAAAACATAAATAATATCAATATAATCTATCTATTATCTTCTGTCTCTGTCTAATTTACTATATAGTTACAACTTTTTTAACTCCTTGCAAAAAGTTTGTCAACAGTTTATGACCTTCATAGCAGGTGGAAAGATCCAGTAATAGTTATTCAATGTAAAACAATAAAGCAATCCAAGAGTTATTTCCTGTCTTTTTTCCGAATACTGTTTTTTGATTTAAATATTTGGATTGTAAGAACCAAGATTTCAGCTTCTGAGGAGTTCATATTAGCATTAAATTTTTCCACTAAAACTTTAATTAGCACATGATAATTTTCCATTTTGAATGGCACTAATCCATTGGGACATAATAACTAACTATCTATAATTTTAACATTTATCATTTTTGGGGCCAATACACTAAAATTCAGGTTTTCTTGCTTTCTTGAAATACTCAATAAATTATTGTTAATTTCCATCTGCTTACTCTTCATCAGGATATCAGAACTTACTTTTCTGATATAACTTTAGGAGAACATATTTGCTGACTGAGTTCTCCATATCCTACGTCTTAGTAAAAATAAATCTATATTCCAATTCAATGTTTAATGATTACATTTAGAAGTGAGGAAATGTAGTGTTAGACTTTTGAGGTCTTATTTATTTTATCCAATATAATGCCTTGTAGGTTTCTTATGGATACTGAAGTTTATAATGCCTAATATTTTTATTAATGAATAATATTTTATTATATACATGTATATGAGTGTACCTTGTGCATTCCTTTTTTTTTTTTTTTGTCCATGGATGCTTAAGTTGGTTCTATATATTGGAACATGGAAGTTCAAATGTGTTCTTGGCATTATTTTTCTTTCTCATGAATATATCAGTAGTAAGACTCATAAATCACAATGTAGTTTAATTTTTGGACACAGTTATAATATTTTCTCATTGCCCACATAATTTCATATTCTCACAAATGATGCTTAAGGTCTCCTTGTCATCACCACCAACAATTATCTTTTATTTATTCTTTTAAAAACATTTTAATAGACTATTTTTGTTGTACAAAATAATGGGTTCTACTGTAATATAAAATCTTAGCAATTATGTTTTTTACCAGCTTATATTAACAAAAATATTTGAAAGACTCATTGGGGAATAGACAGTGATTTTAATAAATATTGTTAAGAAAAACAATTATTCAATGAATTTGTTTCTCATCATGTATAAAAACCAACTCAAATGTACTACATGATTAAATTTAAGACTAGAAAATATGAAAATATTACAAGGGAAAATGCTTCAGGACATGGGAATGGGGAAGAATTTGTTCAGTTTGGTTCCTGAAACAAAGCATGAAAACAAAAATAGACAAATTAATATTAGATCTTAGCCAAGGGACTTGCATTTTTGACACTTTCACAAACATGCATAGTGAATGTCAGTTATTTTGGCCCCTTGCTTCCCTCTCATCTTCTTTCTTCTCAACAAACTCCCCCCAAACTTCCATGCCATTTTGTGTGTGATTCACTGAGTTTAAAGTTTCTTGCCCAAGCATGGTTATGAGTTTATTTTCTGGAACAAGGGCAATTTATCTCTGGATACACCACTGAGTAAAATAAGATCCCCTTTCCAAAAACCCTTAACCTATAATAGTCCTTCAGAGAGGGCCTTCTTTCCAATCTGATAAAATGTACAGGAGCTCAATCTCATCTGAGTCTTGTGTGGAAAAGGACAGATGCAGTGTATCCATGAGAGTTCCTGTCATGTCACATACAGATATTTTTGTGCTGTGTATCTCTCTGACTTCTGGTTCTTAGGTTCTTATTATCCTCACTCCTGCAATGTTCTTTGAACCTTAGGCACTTTGGCTTATCTATCCATTTTACAAATGCAGTCAGCCAAGTACAGACGAGAGAAATATTTCTGAACTATATCTGATTAGGTAGAAGAGTTAGCAAACTCCATGTTTGCACCATTTTGATGATCTACTTTGAAAGAGATTGTGTTTTTATGGAGGTAATGATTTGTCTTTTCTAATTACTTATATTTTCCAATAATTAAAGCCTACTCTAACTACCCAGCAAATGACTGAATCCGGCTGTTTGTTTTCATGGTACAAACGAGGCTCTGATTGTTTTTCTGCAGTGGAATGATGCTCCCTGCTAGTTTTAAAGGATTGCTTTTTATGCTTCACTGTGTCTGTGGCATCAACACAGATGGGAGGAGATGCACTTGGAATACTTGGATGACAACGTGCTCCTTCAGTATAACCTGGCCTTTGCACTGGGGTAGGGATGGGGTCAATTCTCCTGGTTCAATCTTCAGCATAAGTCACAAAGATTCTTGAAGCAAATGCCATTTCGAAAACCACAGTAGGAAGTGCATGGGTAACTCAGTGGAAGATGGTTGCAACTTACTCTTTATCCAGGTGAGTAAAGTTCATAAGAGACCTGTGGCTACGGATTCTGGCCAACTCCAAATGAATGGTTATACAATAGAATTTTTTGACTGGTGTCATCCCGTCAGGTACAACGTGCTTCATATTTCATTGATTGGTAAATTACGTGCCTATGCATAGAATGAGAGATTAGAAGAGACTTTAAAAACAAGTGAATTAAATGCCTCCTCCAAGAGCACACAGCTAAAAGTGAGGAGTGGGTGACAGAGTTGTAGAACCAGTTAAGTCCTTAGCTCTTAGCATCATTTATTTAGGGAGAGTTGGGTCTTGTTTTCTTACTTTTAAATAGTTAGAAAGCTGTTCTTTCACTGACATCATTGTAGTCAGAAGGGAACTGTGCACCACTCCACTTACAGTTCTATATTTTACTTTCTGCGGTTGCTTTTAAATTTATTTTAGTTAATTGTTTATTTTTAATTTCTTGGTATTTAATGTTTTACATATCCACACACACTATTAATTCCATGTTATTTACACAATTCAGTGTCTAAATGTCTGATATAAAAATATTAATATGATCCTTGTCTAGAGTTTAGAGTCATTTGTATGCAGATGACCATGATGTAGTATGAGGACATTATAAAATCAATAAATTAAAAAGCCTCTTCCATTTTGAGTATGGTGTTGGTGTGTGTGTCCCTGTCCCTGTTCCACAGTGACTGACTCCCTATTCATCCATAATATTTAGTGAAATTTTGCTGCAATGTCTTAAACTCTCCTCAGTGGGGTTTCATAAAGTATTCTTACTCAAGCATTTGAGTTGAATTCCTATTTATTTAAAACATTTGAGGACCATTTTTATCAGTTCTCCCTCTGTCCTCACTTCAGGGGAGGTATAGAATTTAAGTTATAAAGTAAACCCTACAGGAAAGGCAGGGCATAGGGCCCATCTGAGAAACCATCTTCTGTCCTCTAATTTTGGTTCAGTTTGGGAGGAAATACTATCAAAAGATTTATTAGATAGCTGTAAAAATGAAGTATTCTCCTTTGCCTTCTGGAATGAATGCCTTCATGTTGTATGTTTCCCCAAATAACATCGTGGTTATGTACTGCCTATCCCATTAAAGAAAGCTACATCTTAGCCATTGCCCAAACTCTAAAACGATCTGGACACTGCCTATTTAAGCTGCTTGCTCTGCTAACATGTGTTCTCAGATTCTTTACTATGGTGACCTCTAGTCCCAACCTTCTTCTAGAACCTCCCTCAGAACCTTCCTCCATGTACACTTGTAAGCAATATTCCTTACAGGAACTAGAAATGAAGAGAGGCACAAGTGTAGCTTCCTCTTTACTAGAAGATCTTCATTTCTTCAGGTCTTATAGTATCCTTTTCTCCCAAATTTTGGCTATATGAGAAAAAATGACCTTTCTTTCTATAACCTGAGCCCACAGGGAAACACTACATTTCCTCTTTCATTTAAGCCTGCAATATTTTCTGCAAGATTCTCTTAAGATGTTCATATCGAACATGATAAGAAAGGAAGTAACTCATTCCTGTCTTATCCCAAACAACTTCCTTTTACATATACTTTTTGTCAACTGGATTGGAAGAAAGAGCTAGAATAGGGAGTTTGTTGGGGGCTGTGTTTAAAAGCCAATTCTTTCCACAGACTTTTTGCTTGCTCTTCAGGGTCAAAGGGTATTGAAATTAAAATGTAATGGACTGCATGCCTCTAATCTCTAAGACATGCTTTAAGTCTGAAAAATCCTTCCAAATTTCACTTTACATCCTGTTTTAAGGACAATGTTACAATTTTAGGAATGCCCTTCAAAAGAAAGGCAACATCTACTCTTCCTTTTAGCGTCAAGAGCATCATACTGATGAGAGAGAGAGAGAGAGAGAGAGAGAGAGAGAGAGAGAGAGAGAGAATTTAAAGATTTTCAATGCTTTGTGCTCACATAAAGTGAAATAACTAAATCAGATGCATAGTTAAGTTAGATAAAGCCCAAACAGGCATATGTACAAATATTGTATGTACTCACACATTTTCAGGGCTCTAGGTGCTTGTGTGTGCATATTTCCACTGGAATAAAAGTATTGAATATAAATGCATATATTACATAAGGTAATTCATTAGATATATACAATTTAATAATTTATGTAAAAGTATAGTAATTTCATACAGCCATTAAGCCTGTATATGATGGTAAAAGTTAGGATAGATAGGGAACAGGTAGTACCATGTACCTCTTAGATTGCAGATTGGGAGGCAAAGATTGTCACAGTTGTTTTTGTGTTTCTTCTGAGGGTGATTATATTTTTCATTTATATTTTCTTTCTAAAATATTTTACACTACTGTATCTTTGGGATAATATAGCTTTTACCATGAGGATTGAAATAATTTAAGTTGACCAGGAATTTGAATGTGTGTCCTTTGTTTCCATGTCCCAAAGCCTAAAGACAAGCTGAGAGGCAGGAATTGCATAGTGAATAGACACTATCAGAACTACTTCTCAGGACAGTTCATAGCAGTGAATTACAGAAGTGAGGAGCAGAGGAGAGAACTGTGGATTGCAAAACTGGCCACCATGACACGAACTAGAATTTGGGAAAACTGTAAGAGCTGCCCACGGGTGAGACTTGATACTAATAAACATGTTCTAGGTAAAATTCTCAGGATTGTGGAGAGAAGCCTCATGAATAACAATGAAGATAGAGCTGGAGCTATGGCCTGTATGTGGTTAGTAATTTAATAAGGGATGACTGATGGCTAGTGAGAAACAACCTAGCTGTGTGAACTAGCCAAGGGATTCTTGTTTTAAAGGCAAATGTACTCTTTGTGGACTTCTTATTCTAGGATTTTACCTTTCCTATCTCACTGTCTTAATTGCTTTTTTAAAAAAGTCACTTATTTTATGTTATATGTATGTTAATGTTTTCTCTAATGTTTTTATTGCATCATGGGACTGTCTGGTACAATGAAGGACAGAAGAGGGAACCTGACTCCATGAAACAGAAATTACCGATGATCTTGAGCCAACATGTGACTGCTGGGAAGCAAACTTGCGCCTTCTACAGAAGCAATGAGTGCTCTCAATGGCTGAGCTGTTCCAGCTCTTAGTGTATTTTCTTAACCCACTGGAATGACTTGTTCAGGAATACCCAGCTTCTTCGGAAAGACTCAATGGGCATGTTTTACCATGCCTTGCTTTGTCATTGTTTCTTTTTCTCTCCTCACTCAACATGTCTTTCTCCTTTTACCTTTCCCAATCTGTGTCATATGGACTATGTGGAGTATCTAACAGGATGCCTAATATACTCAGAGATACAAGTTAAGTTTGTATAACGTAGAGCTTTCATATATAGGCAAATCCATTGAATAATTTTCAATGGGAAGAACCTATTTCAAGTGGTTTTTAATAGTGAAACTAAGTTTTCTGTCAAATCTCACTCTCCTACTGTTTCCCACTGGATGAGGCTGGAGGTGTCCAGCCACTCAACAGGCATATGAACTGATCATAGTGTTTCTAGCAAGGAACTACTAGTAAGGAGTGCTTTCTACTTCACTCGCTGTTGCCTCACTCTCCACAATCATCTTACTGAGCAGAACCGAACAAGCTACGAAATCCTATTATTGCAAAGGAAGTAGACTTAAATTGATTCATATGTTTACTGTTCTCTCATTCCATCCACCAAGTAACAAAGGAACAATAATGTCCAAAAATTGAATATAAATAAGTTAGGCAGAGAAATGAACTAAGCAACAGCTAACTACAACATTGCTATTGGAATGGAGCTCTCTGGCTGCCTTACATATTCTCAAATTATGTCAAGATTAATATTTAGATAATACTTAACATTGATAATTTTGTTTAATTCTCTTCTTCCCCAAAATTCCTCTATCTCCTTCTATTGCAAATCAATATAGATATGACTTCCTCAGTGATAGAAACATATTTTCAATAAGAATATGTAATTTGTGCCCATATTGATAGTTAAATGTGAAAAATTCATTTAGATTTTTTTTTTTTTAAAAATGTCCTGATCTCTACAATGGGAATCAGAGTCCCCACTACTCAGAGATAATTTCAGCTTTACCTTAGATGTCATAGGCAAACCATGCAATTATCATTCACATTTGGCTGTGAATACTGAATTAAAGTACATTTAGCTCAATGTTCTTTCTTTCCTCCGTCATTCATTTTCTCTTTTTGTGTGTTTTCTTCATTCCTACTCTCTCTTCTTTTGTCTAGTTTAGGTTCCTATAATCAAATCATTTAATTATACAATCAATGCTGACCATTATAAACCCTTTGAGGTAAGCCCCCAGCACTTATTAACTTTGAATTTGCCTGTGTTCAAATGGCTCTCATACTATAAATTAAATAAACTCCATTTCGTTGTAAGGAACTGTGTTTGGTGAAAAGAAGTAGCAAGATGCGAAAAAGACCCCTGTTTTTCAATCTGCTTTGCAAGCATCATTATAGAGCTAGCGTAATACAAGCATCCTGTGTACACTCAAGCATGGCATTGCCACAGGCTGCTGTTTTCTGAGTTACACAATAGAAACTGACAAATTCAGCTATCACCATAGGCTCAGGTAGAGTGAGAATTTTCTCTTTGTGAATTTTGTATTCTCAATCATAAATCCATCAACTCTAGCTCATAGATCTAACCCAGCTCTGTCTGCTTTGGCCTTAGAACACACCCGAACTCATGTGCTTACCTATTATTTACAGTTGCTTATCATGTTATAAAGACAGAAAATAATAGCAAAAGCAATAGTATTTCTTTTTCTTCCCTGAGTAACCTTCTGTTCATTGGGAAATGTCTCTATCATAACATTCATCATGTGTCATCTTTCTAAAAATCTGAAAGTATATTTTGTAAATGCCTTTCTCTCCATAGTTAACTGTTCTTCTTTGTTTCTTTAATGATCCATTAAAGTATCCATTATAAAGTATAAACCATTCTCTTTTTTCACTTGCAGATATTCATTATCATTGCCTGATATGTTCCTTGTATCTCTGTGTAACTAACATCTGTGCCATTTCCAAAAATCTGAGATTTTTTTTATCCTAAAACCTACGAGTCTTAGTTACTTTTATGTTGTCCAGATCAATTACCATGACCTAGGAAGTTTATAAAAGAAAGAATTGATTTGGTGTTTAGAGTTTCAGAAGGTTAAAGTCCATGACCATCGTAGTGGGGAACATGGAAGCAATCAGGAAGGCATGATCTTGGAACAGTAGCTGAGAGCTCACATCTTGAGATGCAGCCATGAGATAGAGAAGGCTGAGTGTGAAGGTTGTAGGTTCTCACCTCCTCCAGTAAGGCACACCTCATCAGACTTCCCAAAGAGTTCCACTAACTGGGGACCAAGACTTTGAATATATAAGCCCATGGAAGGGCAATCTCATCCAAACCACTACACTATGATAATCCCAGACTTGGAAAACAGTCATTTCTTGTTTCTCTTGATTTCTCTTTTCTCCATAGCCACAAAGGGTAGTGAGGGCTGGCAGGCAAATAATAGCTGCAATTGCAGCCGCGAATTTTCAGAAACTCGCATGTCACTCAAAGTTTTTTGGTTTGGTTTGGTTTGGGGGGTGTTCAATACAGGGTTTTGCTGCATACCTTTGTTGCCTGTCCTGAAACTGGCTGTTGTAGATCAGGCTAGATTCGAACTCACAGAGCTATGCCTGCCTCTGCCTCCCAAGTGCTGGGATTAAAGGTGTGCACCACCACTGCCTGACTGTGGATTTGGTTTAAATGACAGAAGCCTTGACAGTCTCCACGGCTGCTGTAACTGGACTGCTCCGGGTACCTATAGCAGTTCAGGCTGAAAAAGCTTGGCAGAGAATTTGAACAGGGCTCTCAAAACTGGTCCACAGGTGGGTGAGTTAGGGTTTCTATTATTGTGATGAAACACTGTAAGCAAAGGAACTTGGGGAGGAAAGTTTTTTTTTTTTTTTTTTTTTTTTTTTTTTTTTTTTTTTTTTTTTTTTTTTTTNTTTTTTTTTTTTTTTTTTGGCTTATGTATCTGTCAAATTCCATCAACCTTTGGAGATCTGTCTGTGAGACAGGGATTTGAGGACCTTAAAGAATGGGTCAGACTACAGTATAATGCTGTAGACAATTTTACTTCAGTTTCAAAGCACTTTAACAAAAAAATGTAGCAAGGAAAAAATAATCCAACAAAGGTTGTTTGAGTTTATAATGACATGATAAGAAAATAATATTTAAAAAAGAAACAAGAATAAGCATCTACTGAGTATTAACTTCTCTCACATTGTCCCCAAAACATTTTCCCCATCCATCATTCTCTTGACCATGTTCTGACGCATATCCGTAGACAATCTATTGAGGGAAACCATGGCAGAACTTAAAGAACAAGTCTGAGGCAAGAGCTTGGGCAGAGGCCATGAAGGATAATTGGGTCACTCCCTATGGCTTGCCCAATCTGCTTTCTTATAGAAACCAGAACCACCAGCCCAGAGGTGGTCCCATCTACAGTGGTCTGTGCACCCCCACATCTGTCACTAATAAGGAATGCACCTCACTGGCTTTTTTTTCCCTACAGCCAGATCTTATGGGGGCATTTTCTCCATTGAGATTCCCTTATCTAAGATGACCTTTGCTTGTGTCAAGTGGACATGAAACTGTCAAGTACAACAGGTTTCTTCTGCTTTCAATGAGGGAAGCTCCATCCATGTCATCTCTAGTTCCCTGTGTACTTCCACAGTCACCCAATTTGTGTCTGTTTTACATAGTTTGTACTCCCATTAATCTGTTAGGACTAAAAGTTGTGACAGTAAATTTCAAAATCTGTTTGTTTATATTAATTATCAGCCACCAAGCAAGTATTTATCCTTCTTTACAACAATTCTTTAATTGGGAGCTGGCTAAACTTTAGAAGAAAATGAACTGAAGTGTCCCAAGGATGCATTTTTATAACCAACATATATGGCTCAGTGCCTTATTGACTGTGACATTCCTATGTTGATAAACAGATAATTTGTCCCTTGATAGTAGGCCCAAAGAAAACATGACTAGACATCTGGGAAATGAGAGCGCTACCAGACCTCCAAATGTGACTCTCTTTGAGTACTAAATAGATCCCACTGAAACACTTTTGAGAAAGTAAATAACTGAATCTTTTAGACTATGGGTTTGGATGTACAAATATGTACTTTGACATTTACAGTAGTCAGAAAATACTAGTTTCTAGACCACATAATAACTAGAAATGATAAGCCAGCAGAAAAATCAAAGGTACAGATAAGAAACTAAGGACACACACACACAAAAAAAAAAAATAAGATACGAGGAAAGGAAGTTAACTGAGGATTTTTTATCCACTAAAAATTTGGAATTTATGTGCAATTATAGTTGGACAGGACTCTAACTTTCATGTGATATGTGGCCCCATAGGAGTAGTAAGCACCATCTGATACTCAGAATCTAAGTGATTTTCAAAAGATGTGCTCTCAAGGATAGTCAGTTTTGTGTTTTGAAATCTAACTTATATATTGTTTTCAGTTTTAACTACTCCACTAAAATTTTACATTGGGCCAATTGAAGAAACTGTACCAGAAAAAAATGTTGTAGAATAATTCTAAAACATATGGCTCCTGAAATAGGACTTTTAAAGGAACTATTGCCTTAATTTTATGGGAAGACTTCCAACTTTATGTGTAATGATTTAAACTATGAGACATAGAGATTATTAGAATGGGATTCAGGAATTTGATCTTTCACAGTCAGCCAGATGCCACCAGGCTACTCATTGGCCAAGCTGGAGTAGCCCTATAACTGATCATTGTACCCATTGTACAGCATACTATATGCTGGATATTCATTTTTTATTATTTATTATCTATCTATCTATTTATTTATTTATTTTTGTATTTTCAAGACAGGGTTTCTCCGTAGCTTTTTTGGTTCCTGTCCTGGAACTAGCTCTTGTAGACTAGGATGGCCTCGAACTCACAGAGATCCGCCTGCCTCTGCCACCCCGAGTGCTGGAATTAAAGGCGTGCACCACCACCGCCTGGCTGGATATTCATTTTTAAATGAATTGAATAGATAAATTAAGTATTAACACATATGGTGAATTCATTCCCTTCTCTCTTATTTCAAAACAATATTTCTCAATAAGCATTTTTTCTGATGTGTGCAACACAACAGATCAGGGATATCAGTGATATGGTCCATGCTATACATGAAAAGAAAAACGAAATCAAAGAAGGGAGTTGATAAAGTAGAAATGCCACATTGAAGTTTTAATTGTCATTGAAGTAGCAATAGGCAGGGACTTCAGAAGGGATTCATTCCCAAGTCTAAATCATATTTGTGTGACCTTATCTGAAAGACCAAACCAAGCTCTTTATTTGTCTTTTATATTTTCAATTTTTGAGATTATAGTTTGATTACAATGTTTTCCTTTTCCATAGTTTTTCATACACTGTCACGCAAATTCTAATTGGTTTTAATAATAAAACTCAGAATCAGATATTTGTGGGTAAAAGCTGAGAGTTCAGAGAAGCAAAGCAGTCAGTCAATAGTTTTTACCTCTGTGAAATCCTTAGACTGAATGGGGTATCCTGTCCCTACAAGTTGTCAGACTGAACGCCTTGAGCTCCTGTCTCCTATTGCCTCCTATTCCTCTCTCTGCCAGCCATATCCCTTCCTGACTCCACTTTTCTAGTGTTGGGATTAAAGGTGTGAGACCCCCAAATACTGGAATTAAGGTGTGATCCACCACTTCCCAGATCTGTTTCTCTTTGAGATTGGATCAAGCTAATGTAGCCCAGGGTGGCCTTGAATTCGCAGAGACCAGAGACAAGTCTACCTCTGCCTCCCTAGTACTGGTATTAAATGTCTGTGCCACCACTTCCTGACCTCCTATAGCTAACTAGATGCTCCCTCTACACTGTGATCATCAGGCAAGCTTTCTTTGTTATAGCAGAAACAAAATACCACAGCAATACACCCTTTGTTCCTCTCTTCTTAGTAATTGTTATCACATGAAGATGTGTTCATGTATATGCATATGTATTCTTAATTATAATCTGCTCAGTCCATATATTGATATCTCTATGTATGCTTTCAGGAATGATCATTTAGTGTTGGACAAACAAATATTGCATTCTTATATAAGAAAGGCCACTTCTCCAGTTCTCAGATCAGTTGCCTCTTGTTCTGTGTGTAGGGCTGAGGTTCAAGGACTTTTCTCCATCCATTTTGGCTTGTTGATTGGTATCATCCTTATGCAGATCATATTTGGGCATTCAAGTTGGTAAGATTTTATGGGTGTACTTTGTGATATCACTAGGAAACCAAAATTCACAATGAAGTCCATGATTCTCTGCTTCTTCCAATCTTCTTACTTCTGTCTCTTCTGCATTGTTCCTTGAGTCTATTGGCTGTGGACTTCACAATTCTGATTGTCTATAGTTTTCTGTAAAGGTCTTCATCTGTTGCACAGAGATGCTTCCTTGTTGAGGCAACATCAGCTTTTGATAATCTTCTGTTTTTTGATCTGTGCCTTGGAGATGCCCACAATACAAAATGTAAAATAACATCTTTGCTACCATATGACCATCATGCCAATGGAGCTCTATGAATTTTGACAGTTAACATATATTCGAGCGGTAAAATTTATACTCCTCCTTCATCGGAATGGCAAACCTTCTTGCCCTATTTAGCATGGTTTAGTAGATGATTGCCATTCTTCCCTCTTGGATACCTCTCATTCTTGGAGCATTCCAGAAGTCTTATTATCAAGAGAATATAATATGTATTGACAAGGTTATGGATAAGAACTGACAGCTGACAAGCTAAGAGTAATACAATGGGGAAACTACATCGGTCTTAATCCCCCAGGTATATCTAAGCCTCTCAAATGTGTATAGAAGTAGACATATCTGTATATCCTTATATATATATATATATATAACCTGTTAGATCTAAATCTTTAAACCAAAAAAAATTCTGTGTAGGTTTTGAGATTATCCTATAAACTTCTTCACCAAGAACTGATGGATTGCTTGAATTGATTAAGGCCTCCATTCTGAGCATCATAAGCAAGGTTGTTCTTTTTGGCAACATACAAAGTGTACTCTGGATTAGTATGACCTAAAAAGACACTTGACTTACTTTAACATGATTATTTATCACCAAAAGTATATAGTTTACTAATCATAAGATTAAACAGTCTGAACCTTTAAAAACTGACATTCTGCTGGGCGACAATGGCACATGTCTTTATCCCAGGGCCTGGGAGGCAGAGCCAGGCAGATCTCTGTGAGACTGAGGCTAGACTGGTCTACAAGAGCTAGTTCCAGGACAAGCTCCAAAGCTCCAGAGCAACCCTGTCTTGAAAAACTAAGAAAAAAAATTAAAAAGTGGCATTCCAGCATTTTCTTGGATTTCTTCATCTAGATAGTGGCCACAGATATTGAACTAAGAAAGTATCATAGAAAATTCAGCATATCAAAAGGCAGGGATAGATTATAAGGTGATTCAGTTGACAAGTCACAAATAGTTTAATACTTAGTTTTACAATCCAGTTACTTTTTTTGGGTCACAGACAATGTAAAAGATACAGAAATTGAGGAGAAAAGGGAATAAATTCTAATTTTTTTGCACATTAACAAAGGTCCTCCAGAATGCTCCTGGAGACATATGAAGAGTGGCACTCTCTGCACATCGTACTAGTTCTCTGATGGTGGCTTGATTGCATGGTATCTGCAACTGCATGGGAAAATACACAGCACAGAAATAAAACTATTGATCTTGGCAGTCAACATCTGCATTTTGTTTTAACTGGGTACTAAACAGCTAGAATCAGAAACCGATATCACCACAGTCTTAAGAGTCTCATTTGAAAACATCAGTTCTATTTTGTTTCCAATTCAGTAAACAAGTCTTATCCAATTACTATCATTCCCTAAGACTCTCCAAGTGGATTCTGCATTTTGAGATACTCCTTTTGCATAAAGGTTTGTGTGAGCTCTGAGGGGGAGATAGATGATAACTTTATAACCTAAATAAAACCTATAATCAGACCTCATCAAAGCAGTCAGCAGGACAGGAAGCAGCCCTCACACTGCAGTTTGGATGAAGCTTCTTCCTGAGGGTGTTGTGTCTTTTCACCCCAGCAAAGACATGCTCCACTTCACACTTTAACTAAATGTATTGAGAAATAGAATGCCTCTCAAGGCAGATTGCACCTTATAGCCTTTTTCAAGGGTTTAAAAATGTCTTAAGAATGGGGAATGCCTGCTTAGGATTTATGATTATTACTCATGGGCTTTATTGTGCATCTTGCTCTCTCAGTGAGCATCCACATCACATCCGCAGGGAAGCAGCAGAGGCAAGCTCCTCACTTAAAGTTGTTTGGGTAATAATTTATCTCCGAGTCTGACTCCATTGTTCTGCATGTATTACACAGAACTTCTATGGAACATCAACCATATTTATTGATAGGAGAAAACTGTGCTGTTAGGAGTGTTTCTGTAATGAAATGGGATGAGGGATGGCTGTTTCTGTTCAAGTGGGACTCTTCAGGAAGAGACAAATGAAAACGCTTTTTAGAACATGAAATAAAACTCTAAAAATAGATGAGATGCTCTTCTAATATGGATGATTGGATAAGATATAGTCATACTGTCCTTCGGGGATGAAGAGGACATTGCTACTTCTTACTTGTTACCAAGCATGTTCTTAGAAAAATACAGAATATGTACATCCTAGTTCATATCCTCACAACCTGAACAATCAATATTTCCACAGGACCTAAAACAGCCCCCACTCCTCTAGTTGTTAATAAATAATACTGATTTTTTAAGCCTTAGATTTCTTTATATCCCCTTTCATCCCTGCTCCTGACCTTTCCAGATGTCAACATGATGGAAGCTGGGTCTTCGGTTCACCACTCTTTGTAAGATAACCCTTTATATGATGTCTTGGCTTGCAATAGAAGCCATTACCTTGCTGGCCATGTACCATATCATTTTGCTGTCGGCTAATACGTTCTTCTTCTTATTTTCTTTTAATTTGCATTTAGAAGAGATAGCAACCTCACTTGGCAAGACTAGCTGCTGATGAAGCCAACGACAAATCACTCTCTCATCATTTGAATCATTAAAATTAGAAGGAAGCAAAGAGCTAACATGTTATTTTTCTGAAGCCAGAACTTCTTTTAACTTTGTCAAAATAGTGGGGGGAAATGACCCCAGTGTAAGTCTCAGACATTGTATTCAAGTTTATGTTGAAAGGTCAAACTTGAAAATTACAGGGAATGGTAAGGATTTGATTGAAAGAAAATGAAAGTTATAACAATGTGCAATACCACGGTGCTGAGAATATTTCATACTGACATACTGAGAAAGGATTTGGTTTAGTATTTTGTTTGTTCCTAGCATATGAAGAAAGTAATTTATATGGCTGTAGCTTACACATAAAATGATGCTAAGGAGGCTACAAGGTCAGATTGAACATGGTTACCAAACTCAGTAACTATCTGCCCAGGTGGAATAACAGGTCTGTTAGGAGAAAAGAGAATGGTGTCTTGGCCATTTTACTTTAAAAGGCATAGGAAGAAATATGGTAATCCCAAATTTATTTTTGCTAAAACAACGTGTCTTTCATTCTCTGTGACTTTTAAATTTTAGCTGTGTTACAAGAAATGTATCTTTGAATTCAGCAGCCTTTATTATCTTGGCTACCTGGATAACATATGCTAAATAGACTCAGGCATTCCAAATATTAGGTTCCCAAGAGCAAGGGGAACGTTCCATAAGAACCACTCTAATGGCAAGGAGTGCCATCAAGGTTCATAAAGACAACTCTGCCTGTGGACGGCAAATACTATCACTATCCTTTGTATGCATGTGCACACACATGCACACATGCACACTCATATTCTCTCACACATAAACAAATACATATAATGACAAACACATCCATAAGCATGCAAGATTTTGTGAGTCAAATATGGTCAGTTTTGAAATCGCTAAACTTCAACCTAGGATATAATAATATATAAATATTTAAATATATGTCACATCCATGAGTAACCTAATTTTGCTAAATGTATATAATACAAAAAATAGAAGTGAGACTTCTTCAAAAAATGAGCTGGGAAGTGATAACTGCCAGTCAAGGGCAACAGGAAGTGAATATGGTCATGTGCAAGATCGAGCTCCATAGCACAACTGGTAAAAACCCAGAGACAGATACTGGGATGCAAGCTGAAGATCAAAGAAGCAAAGCAGCCAACCGCTAGAGAGCTCTCACCTCTATGAAAATTTTTGACTGAAAAGAGAGTGAGTTCTTGTCTCATCCTGCCTTATATTCCTCTCCAGTGCTGGTATTAAAGCTGTGTACCACCCCTGCCTGGCCTCTATGGCTAACTACTGTGACTGCTGGGATTAAAGGTGTGTGCCACCATTGCTGGGTTTGTATGGCTGACTATTGTGGCTAGCTTTGAATTTTGATTTTTCAGGCAAGCTTTATTTGTCAGATCATAAACAAAATATCAGTATATTAATGTGGTCATAACTTGTTTGGACGAATAAAACTTTCCTGAACGTCAAAGGTTGGAGTTAGTGACTCACTAACTGTAGAAATCTGGAGGACTGTACAGACATACAGGAAGTGATATGCTCGGCAGAGAGAGGAAATGATAAGATAGGATAAAATAGGAACACAGTCTCCTTTTGGCTGAGAAGTTGAGAGGTAAGCTTGCTATGCTTTTGTTCCTTCTTCTCTCTATTCTCTCAGCATTTTCCCCAATATCTGACTCTCACCTTTTATTATTTAGACCTATTAGAACTCATGCTAATCACTTCAACAAAAACATCACCATGAATCCCACTACTCCATACAATAAATGTATGCTAATGCAGGTTTTTAAGAATATCAATGGATTAAAAGTTTGATAAATAGCTATTGAATAAATAAACAACATTATTAACAATAAAACTGTTATATTACGTAAGAGTGAATTTTTTAAGTTCTTGACTAAGAATCTTTTATTTCAATCATTTCATAAAATATTTCTGAACTTTCTGCTCTTTGCTTATGTGAGGGTTTTATCAATTATTTTTGCCCTGTGACTTAAAATCTCCCAGCTAAATTTCAACATTTTCAGGTTGTTCCATTTAGGAAATAACCAAAAATTTCCTTGACCTTTTACTATCTAAACTCACTCTTTATAACTTTTTTGAGATTGTGTGTGTGTGTGTTGTTTTGTGTGTGCATTCTTGTATGTGTACATGGGAGTACAGGTAGCTGTGGAGACCAGATGCATAAGAGCCCGTGGAGGTGAAACACTCAATGTGGGTTCTGGGAGTTGAACTTGATTCCTTTGCAAGATCGGTCAGTGTTCTTAACTACCGAGCCACCTTCCTGCACTTCTTTTATCATTTTTTTCTGCCTGTACATTCTCTTTAGCCATTCCATTATATACCTAACTTTTATAAACATCTTTCAAGTAATGACCGGGTATTATTGTACTTTCTATTTCTGTAGAAGAGCAGCATAGGTAAATAACCTGCTCATATGGCTCATTTAGAATGTCTCTTGGAATGTGCAATTCCAAACAGAGTGGTGCTGGCTCTCATTAGGGCTCCATCATACCATCAGATAATAGTGCATGGCATCATAGCAGAATTGCAAGGCAAAATCACAAGGTAAAACAAAGCCAGAAAAGCTGGCAGCTGGATTTGCTATTGACCATGTATGTGTAACATATGTGAGTTTGTTGCACCTTCTTTTATATTAATTTGCTTTGAAGAAAGTGACTGAAGTCTTACAAGAACCATATTATTTCTCCTGAAGGAAACATCACCAGTGTTTTTCATTTGTACCACTGCTGGTGAGCATCTCCACAGCCAGAACCATGCTTACAACATTCATACAAGTCCTTGGAGTACACACTTGTTCAACACCCAAACCATAGCACAGACAAATCTATATCTGCTATCTAAAATGTTCTTCTGAAGTTCATAGGCACATTACCATGTTGGGTATAGCCTTTTACTTGCATTGCAAGTGCAGCGGCCATCTGTCCTAAACACATTCCAAAGGAAGCTCACTCTTCCTCTTCTTTCTCCCATTCCTTCTTCACAACACTTGAAATACCAGAATATTTCCTTTCTTCACTCCATCACCATTCAAGATCAGAAACTCTACTTTTCTGATGTCCATCTGTTTGGTCCCTGTGGCCTCACTGGCACCATTCATTTCTCAGCTGGATTACAGAGCAGAGCTAATTGTTGATACAGCTAGTAATAAAATACCACCTATTATGGGTAAATTTTATGAATCCATAGGTATGGAAAAATCAAGAAAATTGTGACTAACATCTAGTTACTTTGCTTATTTTGCTAAAAGTCATCTTGAAATGGAGATGTCACATAACCACTTTTCTCTATAAGGCTGGTGTAGTGGTAACCAAGGAGATATTATCAGTTAGTTTTGTCAGAATAAATTGGTAGTCTTTTGTTTCCCTCTTGAGGAAATGCTTTATGTATTTTTATAGATATAAACAAAAGCTTTAATTCTCAGTAATTTCCCTCTTGGTAATTTCCAAAAAATAAAAATAGTGAAACATCTATATAAGGCATTCCATCCTTGCAGATTTATCTTAATTTTGAGAATAAGAATAACAAGATTAGCTGGTACTCAAGCAAGCAATTTTATTTTATTTTGTAAGAAAAGCTATCTAAGACAAGCATTCTGAGGTTCAACCTAGACGGCACAGTTCTAGATCCCCTTTTTCTTCTACAGTACCCTCTCCATCATGCCTCGTGAGCTAAGAAGAACACTCAGACTCCAATTATTGTCTCTTCATACCATCTAGGAAGAGGAAGACAACAACTAAGAGCATCCTCTTTTCTCTTCAGGATGTTGTCAATACATTGCCCTGATCTAAATGTGCTTTATATCTAGGAATGGTCAGACCTAGAAACAGAAGTAGACTGGGAGTAAATTCTTAATTAATTCTGATTATTTTAGTCCTGTATCAGGGTCCACGCAGAATGAGCAAGTACTCCACCAACAAACTACATATCTAGCCCAGATACAGACTTCTATGTAGACTGATATAATAAGCATACTAACTTGGTTGCCGCTCAATCCAGTCTAGATCTGGTTGCAGAGCTACTGAAAGTCCACCACGTAAAACCAATTGTCAAACAAGGCTGACATCCTGAGTTTGAGCCGCGTTAAAGGTGGAAAGAAAGTACGAAGTACACAAACATATGGTTTAAAGCCCATGTGCTGACTACTGTAAGCAAATATTTTTGTTTATATGCACAAGAACTCCCACACATCAATAATAAAATAAAAGTTTTCAGGGAGTTTTAGGCAGAGTAACAAAGGGCATCTTCTCTCTAACTGGGCCATATGCAACATTTTTAGCAGTAACCATTATTTTTCTGACATTAATATTAATAATATATTAATTATAACTTGACATCCATTCTTTCCTCAGAATCTTTTAGACTTAAGTAGAAATGGAGCTACATTGTATCAATTTTGGAAAAGCATGAAAGATCAAAATATAAGGCCTGTAAATCCTGCATAATACACCATAAAATACTTTAATTTCTGCTGAGATAATAAGCATATGAGCTAGGATATTCATCAATTATTTTAGAAAAACGGGATCTATTCTTCTTAAAGTAAGTTCTTTTAGTCATTGACAAAATAAGAATATAGCTATAAACATGTTGCAGTGAAAGAGCAATATTTTGAATCCAGTTAATCATTTGTCTTTGCAAACTGTTTCAGATTTAAATCTTTGTATGTTATATGCAATATTGGGGTAATCATATGTATTTGGTAGGATACTTGTTTTGATTAAATAGAATGCATGCACGTGTACACAAACACACACACACATACACATACACACACACACATCCACTCCTAGTTACTATCTAGGACAATTTTTCTCTCCTACTGTACAAAGTCTCTGGAGTTTACTGTATCCAATCAAGAGACAGAAATTACTGTTGTTTAAGAGAGTTTGGTTTTGAAACTATAAATAGGAGAAAGTTCTATGTAACAACATAATTAAATCTAATAAAAGTAAGAACAAAAGTTGAAAGAGACCAAGAACTTCCTTAGAGTAATGTCATCTTGCCTGTGGATGGCAGATTTGGCACTACCACTTCTAAAACAGGTTACCTTTCAGAATTCCTGGCCATAGCATAGGAGTCTGCACACCACTGACTGTCCAATCTCAACTGTGGGTTTGTCTCCTATGATTTCACTCTACCAACCTTGTGGGGAATGTTTCCCAACACATTATGAAGCAAGATAAGTAAGATACTCAGACAAATATTTTTACTTATCTCTGTATTTCAGAAATGAATGAGTGGGAAGAATTATTGAATTACCAATTTCAAAGAGCCATATCAAAATTCTAATGGTTCTTAGTTGAAGAGGTAAATATCTGTCATCAAAGCATCCACCAATTTTAGACATGATTATAAGTCAAGGATAATATGCAGACATTTATTAGCACATGTGCATTGATCCAAAGCCCTGCAGCACATCCTCTCTCTGTCTACAAAGTACTTGCAGGTATCTATAAGACATTGTTTCGAAATTATCTGAGATGGGGGAAACCTGGGACTCCCATATTGGTGCCAACACTGCCAGTCTATAAACCAAAGGGATGAGAGGAAAATGTGTTTGGAAAAGGTAAAGACATTATAGTGTTCCTAGTGAGTGTTCAATGGCAGCCCATTAATTGTCATAATAGGCAAATTAAAGAGGGTAACCTCAAAAATATACTATAATACCTATTCTTAGAAAACAAAAGAAACTGAAGAACTTCCTTTAAACATGTGCCTCACAATAGGGGGAAGACAGGTAGGAAAGAGCTTTCAGGAAGAAAAGGATGCTCACCCATCCACCACCGCGGACATCAAGGTAGTGAAGGCATCATTTACACAATTCAGGTCAAATGCCTTTTCTAAATAGAAAGATGGAAAATAAACACAAACTGTTAGAAGTGGATAAACATCATTCACTATGTTTTATTCGTCATTGATATAACTTGCTACATTTATTGTCTATGAAAATCTAGACCATCTCAACACTTGGTTTCATTTGCCAAATTTCTTTCAGTTTGCAAAATATTCTCACATATTTCACATAATGACACTACATCTATATTAACAAACTTTCTAATTAAATGATGATTTCTGAACAAACATTATTTGAAATGTTATAAATTTGAGGGTTGGGCTTAGTGTGTAAATTGTAGCAATACCAAAAGTACCCATAGATAAAATTAAGTATGTGAGTCTCTGATCTCCAGGAAAATTAATTTTTAAGTTGCAATCAGACATTCAAAGACCAAAGAAGAAATATGTCTCAGAATTAAGTATATTTGAAGTATATTTAATCGAATGCTTTTAAAAAATAAAAAAGAAACTATGTTGCATATGTAATGAGACAGTAGCTCAGATTGTACTGTTAGCAAAATGTTTCTTAATTCTACATGAATCAACACAGTCCAGGCAGAGCCACCCTGGAGGATGATTTATCGCCCTTTCCTCCTTTTGGCTTTCAAATCTGTTTTCCTCATACTCCGATTTTCAAATATCATTCTAAAAATTATGATAATTACTGTTTTAGGGTATTTGCTTGAAGCTAGCCTTGGGTTGTTATCCATTAGCATGATGATTCTAGGTGGAAGAAAAGGAAGAGAAACACAAAACAGATACTGAGAGAGGGAAAACCACTTTTTTAGTTCTGCTGTGGAATTGCCCTTTCCATTTTTATATTCACACCTGCACTCTAGCCTCCGCAAAACAACAGGTGCAAGCTCCAGATGGATCCTATCTCAGCTGCAGACAGACACATCTGCCACTGCTTACTTGAGTCTGAATTTGAAAGATGTCCAGCAGCAACCGGATTTGTGTCGTGGGGTGTCAGGGCAGAGAACTTCGTTGAACAGGGAGGGTGGTGACAGGCTGGGCCATTGCCATCTGAGCACTCTATCAAGACTAGTTTTCAATTTTATTTCACAAGTGTAAATATTGTTTTCCTTCAACTTTAAGAAGAGGTACAATGAAGCACTGTGAAGCAAATTAAACAACCAACTAAAAAAAGTAAGGGACTTGGAGTACATGTACACCTTCCTTGCATACTTTTATATGTATATTTACATGCTTATCATCTCGGGATTCATAGTTAACAATCTAGGACAGGGAAACTTGTTCCTCACAACTAAGTCTTAAAGTAAGTTTACAGATTTTTTTTCCATTCACTCTTTTGAAACATTTGATGTATTTAATTAACTTTTTGTAATGCCATTTTTTATGATTCAATAAATATTCATCAATGAAATAAATAAGGCAGATTCATTATCCAAAGTCAAAATGTGTATTCTGTGTGTGCTAGTGTGCTGCGAAAGTACATGGGGAGAATACAGGTACAAAGTAGCATCATGAAACAGAAATAAACTCTGATCTATATGAGACATAGGTAATCAGCAGTCTGTATTCTATAGGACTGTACCAATCTGTGTGCTTTCTTGATTAGACAATCCTGTATTTGTCAGTAAATGCTTGAGTGATCATATAATTAATTGTATATGCCAGTAGCCTACCACATAAATACCCACACCTCTTTGCCCCACTTATCTACAGAGAGGTTGTATAGGTGTGTATATATGTGTATGTGTCACTATCAAGGTATGTATGACTAATACAATTATTACTACTCCAAACATATATATCTACAACTTTAGAAACTCACATGTACTACATTTCATGCACATACTCTATATTAAATTTCTAGATTCATAATATGACAAATTTATTTTATTTGTAGAACTCTACAATGGAATTTTTTTAATTTTTTATTGAGAAAAAAAAGTTTCCACCTCCTCCCAGCCTCCCATTTCCCTCCCCCTCCTCCCGCCCCTCTCCCCCTCCCCCCACCTCTCCCCCTCCCTCTTCAGTCCAAAGAGCAGTCAGGGTTCCCTGCCCTGTGGAAAGTCCAAGGTCTTCCCCCCTCCGTCCAGGTCTAGGAATTTCTTAAGTCATAAAAATCAAGTTTTGTCATTTCTAAGAACATGGGAAATATTTTATGCTTCATCTAGATTTTTCTTAACTATCACTTGCATGCCATAATTAATCAGACATTATGGTGCATATGCAGAGATATTTTCTAAATTACTTTATTACCTGTTGTTTAATTCATTTTTCCGTGTGTGTGTGTGTGTGTGTGTGTGTGTGTGTGTGTGTGTGTGAATGTGTATTTGAGTGAAGGCAAATATTTGCCCTGACATAGTATGGAGGTCAGAGGACAACTCTAGGAGTTTGTTTCTCTCTTTCTACCTTTGTTACATGAGAACTCAATTTAAGTTTTCATGCTTTCATGAAATCTCCTTTCCCCATCGAAGTGCCTTGCCTTGCTAGTCTCTCTGAATTAATTTAATGAAAGAAATTTTGTAGCAAGATTCTACTACTCCACAGTGAATATGATGGCATATCACATGGCCATTTTAGGACATATTTTGATGGCATATCAGAATAAAATGTTTGCAACCTGATATTAAATAAAACCACTAGTTTAGCACAGTAAAACCCCACGCTTGATATAAACATTCTCCTTCAATGTTTATATCAAGCACATGCTTTGGCCTTGAGAAATGCTATTCATATATTGTTATCTTCATAAGAACAGTGCAAGACTCTAATTCTTGTTCTTATATTTTAGCAAGACCAAGATATGAAACTAAAGTTCAAAACTTAATACTAAAATTCTTGACAAAAATCATGTGTATCTTCATCATCTAGTCACTTACAATAAGAATTAAGCATAATGAATGAAAGGAATTGTGTTACTCAAAATGGTTCTTAATTGATAAAATATTTATGATTTCATAACTATGATCTTGAGCTCTGTTTAAATATTCAACCATTCTTTTTAATCCTCAACTTCAGATGATACTCATAATAATTATATCCTCCACCATTCCAAAGAAACATGCTAGTATCCCTAATTTGTTCTGAAAATATTTTAATGACTCCATAATTAATTATAATTAATGGGCAAATATTAATCTTTCATCCTGCAATTGCATGCCCTAGCAAAATTTAGCATGGTACTACTGAGCTATTATCCATCTATTGACAGCACTGCCTGGACAGTGCATCTGTAATTCTCTTGGCAACATAAGTCAAACCTCATTTACCCACAACAGTGTGATATATCTGATTTTGTTGTTTAACTAAATCATTTTTATATTTGCATATGATGTTTTTTGAAAGTATATTTAATGGCTGCATAATGTTGCAGTTGTTCAAGTGCTAAGTGGGTAATTATGCTCATTTGCATCATGGCTTACACTGAACCAGTGTAGAGTATAAAGCCCCCTGGACTATCCTAACTGAACCTGCAGGTCTGTACCGTGTTTGCTGGTAAGTGTTTGGCACCTCTTCATCTGTATGCCAGTGGTCCCTAACGCAAGCACCTGCAGAGGCTGCTCTAAAAGCCAGTACAGAGAGTTGAGAGGTGATTGACAGGTGCAATAGTAATGTCCTCTGTGAGTATAACACACAGCCAATGTTCATCTGCTAAATTTGCATATTGAAATGATTAGCATATGCCTTGTAATTGTTGAAGAATCAGAAATCAACATTTTTGAAGTGTGCATTTTCTCATTATGTTCAAACAGTGAACTGAGCAACGTAACAAGACAGTCAAATGAACTTGACCTTCCTACACAGAGAGTTCAAGCTTTTGAAGCTTGCAGTTCATCACTTATTTTACTCCTCTGAAAACCTTCATTTGTTTTGGATTTATGACTATATGGAGAAACATTTTTTGAAGAGTCTTAATATTCAATATGCATATAGAAATGCCTTCAGCCTGAATTATTGTCAGGTTTATTGATGCTAAATCGTATCATTTCATTTTAAACTCATTATTTTAAGTACATGCTTGCTTTTAAAATCATTGAGCTTTTAAAACTTTCATTTCATAATGAATTACTGTGGGTCCATAAAAGGCATGGATAATCATGGTGAGAATGTAGGCAAATTAAATAAACGTGCACAAATCATGCAGTCTCTCCTCAGAGAGTATGTAACTGGATTTCTTAAAGAAAACGCAATGCACAATAAATTTGAATTTGAAAACCTAGGTATAACCACAATGGTGTAAGATTCTGTAAGTAAATTAGAAATAATCATAGCAAAAAGAAACTATATGTTAAGCCAAGAATGAGCATTAAGTTAAATTTTGGTGACAGTATGGCAGCTGAGTAGGAAAGAGTAATTCTTAAGGAGTGATATATAGGATAGTCTACCAATGCATCAAGGGGATTCTAGTAGATAACATCTAAAACCCTTAATAAAGCCCTGGACAAGAAATCAGTGCAGAAAATTCCTGTCACCATGAATGTGACAGCTGTCACCTGAGAACAGGGTTTCCATTCTCATAGGTGGAAAGGCACAAAGATAAACCTGAAAGTTTTCATGTTTGCATGATGCAGTGTTTACTCATTTCAACAACCTTCAGTATGACATATTACTCTTCAACTTGTCTAGTTTTATTCATAAAATTCTAATGTAAGTTAAAGATGCTAATTAGTCTTCTAGTAGGGATATTGTAAAAATAATAGTACCTAAATCTCTTCAGCAACAAACTTATCACATATGTTTTGTACCCACAAATCTTCAATGAATGTATGCAGACCTATATTACCTATAACATTAGGATATGAGCAAATAATCCTGGTAGATACTTGACATTGAGCATTTCTTGGTGGAATCAGGAACTGTGACAACTCTGGATTTCATCATGATTAAGTACGGATAGGTATTTTGCTTGGGAATGCGTAGGATTAGAGTTGCATTCACTAATCCAAGTTTAGTACTGTTAAAATTTCAGAATCTCCACTCATCTGAGCCCTCTTTTCTACAAAGACAGGATGTGAAACCCCTCATCTATTTCCTTTTCTATTCACTACCTCTCTACTACTGTTTCCCGATCACAATTTCAGTTCATCAGTGGCAAAACTATACCGAGTGATTGTATGTTCCTGTTTAGTCCCAAATTAGAAGTTCTGTTTCTCTGTTATGCTTGTAGTGTGACCATTACCTCTTGTTCCTGCCGCCAAAGCTTCTCTCCCACTTAAGATTATATCCCCCTGATCTAAAAAGAATTTAGCTCTCTGGACAATTTATAAATACAAGGCCTGATTAAATTTGCTGTTATTTACTTCAAATAAAGTAAACCATGGTGTCATCAGTGAGGTGTAAGCCTGTTCAGAGACAGTCTTCAGATAAACAGAAAATTGAGTTCAAATTATAGACCTAATATCAGAAATGACATCTCAGAAATAGGACCAGTACTTGTAGACATTTTATGAAGAACTGCCTAGAGGCATGATCAATGTTTGCAATATAACATACAGAGGAATTCCTACTGATGGGAATATTGATTGTGATATGATCTGGCAAAGGCTAGAACAGATTGTCCAGATATGTAACCACTATCTGTGACCATACATCTGACAGAGTACCATGTTTAGATCTAGCTTCACGATCTTGCAAGGGTAAATGCAAGGAATAGGACAGGTATCTGGGAACCAAGGAAGGAGTGTAGAAAAAGACAAGGCTTCAATGAGTAAACAAGCAAGTGACCACATTCAAACGCTACACTCCATCCAGTCCTCTCTTCTTCACATCCATTCCTTCCTTGTTTAATATCCGATTTCAACCTAGCTGACCAGATCTCTCCTATTCCGTCTTTTTCTCCATCATCTCTTTCTATTTTCTCTGTATTTCTATCTTCTTCTTTTAAAAAAATAATTCCTTATATTTTTTAAGATTATAATGTAATTACACAATTCCCCCTTCCCTATCCTCCCTTCGAACACTGCCACATGCTTTCCTTGCTGTTAAATTGATGTCCTATTTTTTTTCTTTTTTTTTAATTTTTTTTATTTTTTAATTAATT